>NC_084539.1:17264807-17564807 GCF_024500275.1 Phycodurus eques | reverse complement strand
GAATGTGAGTGTTTCAGCATTGTATGTGAGCGAAAGAAAAGATCTGTAGTGTGTATGAGAGCATTTTAGGGTATGTGCGCGGAAATCAGTAAAGTTTGTGTGAGAGCATTTCAGTAATGTGTGTGAGAGCATTTCACTTGTGTGAGTGTGAGATTGGTTCACTCGTGTGAGTTTGTGTGTGTGTGCGTGTATGTATGAGAGCGAGAGAGGCATTCACTTTTGGTAGTGCGAGTGTTTCACTTGGGTGTATGAGAGCATTTCGGTAGTGCGTGTGAGAGGATCGCACTTGTGGCTGTGAGAGACCATTATAAAAGTGTTTGTCCGTGTGAGAGCATTACATGTGTGCATGAGAGAGTGTTTCAATAGCATTTCACGAGCATTGTGAGTCTGAGAGTTATTCACTTGTGGTTAAGAGAGCATCTCACCTGCATGTGAGAGTGTTTTAGTAGTTAATGAGAGTTTTTCAGTAGTTCGGGTGAGTAGCAAAAAAAAAAAGTGTTCAGTGGTGTGCATCAGTGTTTCACATATGTTTTAGTAGCATAAGGGAGAAAAAATAAAATCGGAAAAATGTGTGAGAGCGTTTCAGTCGTGCGAGTGAGCGGCAATTGTCATTTGTGGCCCAGACGTTTTGCCACCCGCGCCCGCCCGTTGTACCTTTTCGCAGTACCAGCCGGCGCCCACGGCCCCGTTGTCGTGCCCGACGGTGACCCTGCTGAGCGGGCTGATCAGCTCGCAGATCTCCACGTTGAAGATGTCGATGAGGCCGCGCTCGAAGGCGCCGCCCTCCAGGAAGATTTTGCCGCTGTTCTTTAAGCCCTTGGAGCCGTGCATGACCATGTGGATTTTGGAGTTGGTGCCCGCGCCCCGCACATCCCCAGTCATCACTTGAACGTTGTACACGATTCCTGGCAGGGAGAGGAAACCCACCAAACTTTTGTGCTCAAGGGCCACATTTGATTTCGAAAATGGACAGATGGGCCAGGTCAGAAAAAGAAAATGCAAATAATTTAAAAATATGTATTGTTGTTGTATTATTTTAAATGTATTTCATTAACCAATGAATTAATTAAATACAATAGATTACAATCATTAGTAATTTAATTGTAATTTATTAACCAATCATGCAATAAAATAGATACTTTCCTTAAATCACATGAAAATAATAACTAAATGTCTAGTAAATTGTATTTTCCACCCTCTTTTTTTTTTTTTTTGCAAATTAAATCTCTATGGACAGATAGGTCAGGTCATAAAAATGTAAATAAAAAAAATAAAAAATTCAAAATAAAATGATAATAATTTACTCTCACTTTAACATGTTATTTATAATTTATTTAACGAAACAATAATTTTTGAAAATAGGAACATAGAAAGATCATTTTAAATTGAATTATCTATAGTAAACTTAATCATGATTTAATAAAATAAATAAATCAATGTCGATAATACATTGTTTATTTTACTGACGTTTTTGTTTGGAATAAATCAATTAACCGATTAGTCACTGTAAATTAAAAAAATACATGTATATGGATGGATATGCCTTGTCGTAAAAAATATAAAATGTGTATGTATGTAAAATATGTGAAATAGAAGCTAACCATTGAATTTCCTGTAGTACAATGCTTGTTTTTGATATATTTTATCTATCTATCTATCTATAAATTAATGTATTCATGTTCTATAAATAAATTATACAACTACCTAATGAAATATATAAATATATTAAATTGTAAATAGGTACACTTCACTCTTTCTTTTATTTGCATTAACACAACAAACTTATTGTTAAAAAAATAAATACTATGTAATAATACTAAATAATAAATAAATACATGTAAAATGTCTATAATAAATAATAGATCAATTGCCAATTATTTAATAGAATAAACGCATACATGATAAATGTCTGTAATAAATTATTTGTTTTACCAATAGTACTTGGTTTACAATGAATCAATTATCCAATTATTTAATGAGATGAATTAATAAAATGAATAAATAAATTTCAATAAAGGATATCGTTAAATGAATAAATGCATTTTAATGAAGCAATTTTAGGGGGTAAAAAGCTAAATAAAAGACTCTTGTTGATGCAAACGCTCGGGTTCAAGACTGAGCCATCGTTTGCTTTCTAGGGTGTGTGGTCGGGTGTTCCGCTCACCCATTGGTTGCGGTGAGCCAACCAGCACGTCTCTCTGGATTTTGCCATCGTCTTCATCCATGGCAAACCAGCGATTGACCGGGAACTCGTACACTTCTTTATTCCCGATGTCATCAATAGCAACCTGAACAGGCAAACGGAATGAACATGAATTTCAAATGTGATGAGCAGAGTTGCAGTTATTGCGGTCGGTAACACCGGCGGTAGCAGACGGGACACCTTGTGTGGTTCCCCCCCCCCCCGAATAGCAGAACTACAACAGAAAACCACTACCACATGCCTTATCCAGGAACCATCCAGCGGATGAACCTCTGTTGTTGTGGCCGATGGTGATCTTCCTCAGCCTTCCCAGATTGGGAGCTTCGATGGTGAACTTGTCCTCGGAGCCGCGTTCAAAGTTGTTCTTGTCGCTGTCCAGCCGCCGCTCCCCTTAAACAAATCGTAAAACGCTTTGAGAGAACGAGCACCAATGTGAGAGAGTCAAGCAAAGGTGTCACCCACCTGTGTCGCCGTGCTCTCCGAAGATGTTGAGGAAGACGTCGGCGTCTGTTCCGCTTCCCTTCATGTCGGCAGTGAACACGCTAACTGTGTATTTATTCACTGTAATGATGACCATACAGTAATAATAATTTATTGAGATTCAAAACAAGGGCTGTGTTTACTTACATAAGGAGAGCTCAGACGCCATGCTCAATGCATAAGCAGGCAATTTTTTTCCTCAAATTATTTTTGCCTATTTGTGTAGTACACACAGTCCAGATTTGGTGGTATTCGGATCAAATCTCTGGGATGCGTTTGCTTTTAAAGGACGAGTGGAAATGACCAAAATGACCCAACAATGGCCACTTAAAACCGGAATGGCTTTGTAGCTCTACTCATGGTTGACATTTCCACCAAAAGTCATGTTGCTAAGTGAAACCTTCTTTTAGTTGAGTTGTTTGAGTTTGGTTTTACAGAGAGTCATCAAATTTCGCGACCATACGCCACCCACACGCAATGATGAAAAACTCCAAATCCTCGCAAGTTAGCATCACCCAAATGTACATCAAATTTGATAACAATCGGACAAAATGTCGAGGACGGGTCAGTCTTTGAAGGACCCCTGCAAATGGACAAAATGAAAACTAGTAGCTTCAAACCCGATTTTGACAACTTCGTATATACATTTTTCTATATAGAGACTATTTTTGTGGGTCTTTTCATGATAGACATGCCTACCAAATTTCATGTTGCTAAGCTTACTCAACTGGCTTCAGGGGGTTGAAATTTCAAGTACAGTACTTATCCTGTGACGCAATGGCACACATTATGTAACGCAGCGTCGACTGCCTTACTTCACCGATCTTAATTACGAGTTTGTGCCTTCTTGGCTAACCTACACTGTGAGCAGTTTTCCAGGTTAAAAATTTAGAAGGGCAGGTGCGTTAAGACCAATTGCTGTGTCTTCATCCAAGCGTCGCCTGATTAACTCTGGGGCGCTGAGGCGTCAGATCACAGAGGACGACACGCCGACGGAATTCAATTACAAGCCAACACGGCGGAGAGAGCAGAAACGTTTTGGTTTTTAACAGTCCAGAGCCCACCCAAAAACTGACAACAATGTTTTTTTTATTTTATTTGCATTGCCTGTGTTCAAAAGCCTTTCTACTTCAATCCATTCACTCACCAGAAGTTCTCCTTTCCTTGGAAAATGATCTCGGATTTCTGTAATGTGTGTGTTGTGTGTGCATTTGGCTCACATTTGGGTACGTCCATCTGGTTGAGGCTGCCCAGCAGGTCCCTGACAAACAAGTTGTCGCCTTCCTCGCGGCTCAGCCAGTTGTTGCAGGCGAAGTAGAAGCGCAGGTGAGGCCGGCTCATGTCGGTCACCACCACCCTGTCCAAAAACCAGCTGGCGTTCATGCCCGTGTTGTCGTGCTCGATCCTGCATCATTAAGTCAACAGTGCAGTGACGTGAGCTTTCAGTTTGTCACGTTCACCGAACAAAATCGCAGATGCGACGAAACATTACTGTTTGCATGAAAAAAAAACATTCGAATTGTCTTTTTTTATTTATTTTATTCTTGTTTGTATTATTGTTTCTCCTTTAGCCTCCCAAACAAAACTGTACAAGCTTGAAAAATAAGCTCAGAAACAAGGATTTCATTAATTATATTTCTAAAAAAAAATTCAAGGCACAAATATTATATTTTTGGATGCATTCATGTATTTTTCCATTCAACTAACAAAATACAGTGCAAAGGCCGCTGACGTGCTTTATTAAGGGACTGAAAGGCAATTCATTTAAAAAGAATAATAGAGGAAGGTGTCATGCAATCTCTTTAGTAAAAAAACAAAAACAAAATTAAGAACAATAAAATGCGGGCAATGTTGGACCAACTTAGTTATTATATCACAAAAATATCGTTAGGACGGACACATCTGACGTAAAAATATCAAGTGCAGTCGACTTGCGATGTTTTTGTTGGGGTGGGGGCGACTGTATAAGTTTTGGTAGACCCTATCTTTAAATCCAAATAAAGTTGTCAAATAATCATATTTGAAGAACTTGGAGTGTAACTTGTAATGTGTTAGCTTAGGAGTTAGCTAGAAGCTAGCATGGACTAACCTTGAACCACGTCTTATTTCCTTTTTGACATTGTGTCAGTAAAATTATAGAAAGATGCACACTATGGATGAAATATTTGTCAAACGGCTTCGTATGACGGACTACTGGCTACGCTAAAAGACGCTAACACCCGAAAGCAAATGGGGCTTAACCTTCCCACCGCCGGATCAAATTCAGCCAAGTTTTGAACAGCTGGAAAATAAGTACGCCCTCATCCCTTTTAAGCCGCTTTTATCCTGCGTCTGTGCGCCTTTTTAGACCTCTGACGAGCAACTTGAATTCCCTCTTAAAAAAAACAAACAAAACAATGTGACTGAAATACAAGAGAAATCTATGCTGGTTTTCACACATTTACTCTGCGTCATGTTTTTCTGTGTTATTTTTTTTAATATATAGCAATATAAAAAAAATTGCAATGTCATGCTTTCCCAATATTGTGCAGCCCTAACTTGTACTTTACCTTAGCTTCTTGAGCGCACCCACATTGTGCGTTTTGATGCGGAACACATCCGTCTTGTTCTTTTCAAAGGCAGTCCGGCTTCTGCAAAGACCGGAGTTAGCATCGTGGCAAACAAAATCAAGAGACAGATGAGTGAAACAAGAAATTAGATTTTTGAGGACCAGTCCGGTGTCGGAATTGGAACATTTTTAAGGCTGCACCCACATTTAAAGAGAATATAGTGGAACCCCCAAAGAAACGCCAATCTGCATTGGAATAAGAACAATGTGCAGAGGTAATCCTTTGATGCTCACTAAACTTAGGTCTATTAACTTTGTGCGTATAGTCTTCTTTTCTCACGTTCTTGTTAAGGCTGCCTTCTCTCGGAATACGTGTCACCAAACGGCAAGCAAAAGCATTTCAGTCATTTGATGCTCGTAATGTCTTGCGAAACTGGCTTATGTCTGCTATTTCAAACTTCACGACTTTTGCAGTGGATTTGGTCGAAAGCTGAAATGGTTGTACTGTTCAACTTCAGAGGTTCCACAGACTCTTTTGTCCTGAACCCACATTTCCAACATGCAGCCCACCAGCCGTGCCAAGGCTTGTATAATTAAAGGGCACGGTGTCATGTACTAAAGAATGGAAGTCTGTCCACCACACATGAATGGCTGCCCTAGATCTGCCACCTGTCGTGGGGGAGGCTGAGGTGGCACAGTGATTAGGGAAAGAAAAGCAAACCCAATGCAAACTTTGGAATTCATGCAACTGGCGAGTTCCAGTGAATTTCCAAAGAGTTGCACGCTGGCCTCGACCGTATCGTGTTTTTAGTCACACAATACAGGCGCGACCTGATATAAGCACAGGTATATATGGGAGTAAGGTGAAACTCCTGGATGCGCTCGCCGTGTATGCTATTTCATCAGCTGCAGTCACACAGCATGGACACACTGAATACACGGGGCGCGCACGCGGACTCAAGGTGTGGGTGACATGGTCGCGCGTGGGCCCACAATAAATTCAGGATGTCCTATTGCGCAGCCCGGTAACCCGATCGGTCAATCAATGTGCGACTGCCTGGCGGTCAAGAAATGACATCGTGCTCTTCTTCCATTCGCCTCTGAGTGAGGAAGAAGACCGGCCATGTCACTTAGTTCCGCCTTACTCCAAATACTGTATCGAAGAAAGCATCCTGTTGCTATGGCGACCAACCCTTTGCTGTCAAACGGCTTGGCTCGGGCAGCAATTTAACCCTTTATCGGGGCAAGGAAACAAATATGGTAGCTTAAATCACAACTGAAGTA
Organism: Phycodurus eques; assembly: GCF_024500275.1. Classification (NCBI taxonomy): domain Eukaryota; kingdom Metazoa; phylum Chordata; class Actinopteri; order Syngnathiformes; family Syngnathidae; genus Phycodurus; species Phycodurus eques. The sequence continues at coordinate 17,558,292 of NC_084539.1, read as the reverse complement.
TTAGAGTTCACAAACTATTACTAAGTTGAGTTCTGCGTTTTATGGCGCCTCATCAAACTTTGCCGCAATGCTCCGCCCACAAGTGATGACGAAAACCGAAATGCTTCACAATTTAACGTCAACCCGCACCTGTCTGGTATATTTGGATAGAATTTGGTAGCAATTGAAGAAAGTCTCTTGGACTTTGCCGTATTGGAAGGAACACGGGAAATTGCCCAAATTACACTTAAATGTCAGGCTCAAAGCCAAATGATAGTCTTCCTGTTCATTTTTACGGCAAACGCTCCTTGAGACTATTTTGTGGACTATTTGTGAAAGACGTCCCGAGCAAAATTCTTCTTGTGAAGTGCCTTCAGTGTCTGAATTTTCAAAAAATATCATGAGCTATTACTAAACATTTGTGTTTTATGGCAGGCCTTCAAACTTGCCCCGTCCAAACTCTACACCCAATGATGGAAACTTTAACTTTAAAACTTTAACAATTTAGTGACACCTTGTCTGGTATACATGGAATTTGGTAGCAATATGATAAAATCTCGGGGGTAAGTACTGTATGTCTTTGAAGGAGGAAAAAATGGCTCCTTCAAATTAAAATATACGACTTGCTGTGTCTTTTTGTGCATGGGTTATTTAGCTCTTTTTGTGAGTTTACAGTACTCATGCTTGATATGTCTGCCAGAATTCATGTTGCTAAATGAAACTGGCTCCAGGGCTGATTTTTCAAAAATTCACGAGCTATTACTTGGTAGATTTTTGTGTTTTATGGTGAGTCATCACATTTGCCGCCACGCTTTGCCCACACTTAATGACAAAATCTGAAATTCTTCACAAATCAGCCCATCTGTCTCATATATTTGGATAAAATTCAGTAGCAATCGGGAAAATCTGTGTCTAGTTTGTTTTTTAAGGACACCCGGGAATTGTCAAAATGACCCTAAAATGGCTGTTTTACACTAATATTTATTTTTTTGTGACTTTTTTGTGCGTCTACTCATGTTAAACATACCTACCAAATTTCATGCTGCTAAAGGAAACTGGCTTCACGGGCTGAATGTTCTCTAAAATTGACAGGTACATTTTCACCAGGTGAAAGGTCAATATGAAATGTTGTTTTATTGTCTATGGTTTAACTTTGAAGTGTTTAAATGAATGCCCGATAAAGGGTTAAAGTCTGTGAAAATGGCATTTGATTAAAAACGAATAAAAGGAATGCTCTGTCATACAGTACTGCACAATACAAGCCAACACCAGGAACATAATCATAAACAAGTCAAAGTACCTCTTTTCTGTGCTGAAAAAAAACGAGGGGAATAGAAAATATTAATTATTTTCTTTGCATGAATCAATGTAAAAAAGTTCCCTTTTGCAAATGACTGCAGGGTGGACCCTGGGAACTCAAACAGTTTGGCTAAACCCTAACTCTAAACCTAAAAACCTTACTCTAACCCTACCCCCAAATAACCTCAACCCTAACCCTAACCCCCTAACTATAGTTCGACTTCCGAGGGTCCACACAAAGTCCAGAATTTATTTGTGCAAATAAGAAGACTGACATATAAACAACTTGCTGCTCACTTGCTGGCCAGGTGAACCTTGGGGGTAACGCCAAACTCTCCGAAAAGGGCAACGAACACGTTGGCGTCAGTCCCCGCTCCCTTGACATCACCGGTGATAGTGACCACCTCGTAGACTAGAACCAGACGAAAAACATTTCATTAAAAAGTTATGTTATGTTCAGTTTCCAGACATTCATAAGGGGTTATAATTGTTGGTTTCTTCCTTGATTAGTGACCAGGGTAACCCAAAGAAAAGACTCAAGAACCTTCTCGCCATGAGTGGAGGTGCGATTGGGCTTTCAAGAAAACAACTCAACACAACTCTCTGACCTTTGATTGCAGCAACAGCATTCAAAGTTCAGCAGGCGATTAGCGGTAGTCAACGGAAATTCAATAGCCCTGCTTTGTTACTCCGCTCCGCAAGCGATTACATCAGAGCTTGTTTTGTGTAAAGTCAGAAGTCTGGATGAAACTAATAAGGGATGCGTAAGGAAATGTAAAAAAAAAAAAAAAGATAATAAATGGACAGTCACATCTGAAAGATGAAATAAGGGGTGATGAATAGGTGGTTTGGTCAAATGCTGACCATCTGGAGTTGAGTTATCGGAGTTTGGCGAGTTATCAAACATCGCTGCCATGCTCAGCCCACATGCATTGATGACTATACAATTTGTCTAAACTTAGTGTCATCCATATGTCTAGTACATGTGGTTGGAATTTGGTAGCAATTGGAAAACATTTCTTGGACTGGTTTGTCTTTGCAGAACCCCTGGAAATGGCCTGAATGACCCTAAAATGGCTGCTTCAAACCGAAAATGGCAGACTTCTTGTATCTTTTCAAGGATGACTCCTGGAGACTTTGTTGTGGGTCTACTCATGACAGATATAACTACCAAATTACACGTTGCAGAGTGAAACTGGCTTTGCGGGCAACATTTTACAACAACAAACAAAACAAAACATTTCTGGGGAGTTATTAGCGTCTTTTTTTTTCTGGCGAGTCATCAAAGTTCACTTCCATTTTCCGCCCATACGTAATGATTAAACTTTTTTGCACCTCAGCGTTACCCATCTGTCTAGGATACAGTTTTCAAATTTTGTAGCAATCAGACAAAAGCTCGAGAAGTTGTTCCTCTTGAAAAAACACCAAGAAAAGACCCCCAAAATGTGCACTTCAAACCATAATGGCAGACTTCCTGTGTCTTTGTGTGCATGGCTTCTTGAGACTTTTTTGTGACTCTACTCTTGACAGACATGCCTACCAAATTTCACATTGCTAAGCCAAACTTTTTTCAACACATGATCAGGTCTTAGTGATGCTCCAAGCTGGTGTTTGTCATAAGACATTCCAAAATGGACACGTGTTAAAGCCAAACCCATAACCTTAAGTCATGGTGTTTGACATTAATAGCACTGCTATGATCCGAGACTGAACTCCTGCAGCTGTCTGTCCTGCAGATGCTTTTTAGCTCTAATCATGTGAGATAATTAGTGAACTTTCTGTCAGGAACAACATCAGAAAACTCTACACTGGAGGGCGTCAGCCGATATTCGATTCCAGGACCTATCGACTGTGAGGCTAATGAGAACAATTCATAGATTTCTTTTTTTACTGGTCTTCTGTTCGGGGTTGCGGGGAAGCTTGGGTCAATCTCAGCGGGCTTTGGGTAAATACAACCTCGGTTGGTTGCCGGCTAATTGCAAGGCACACAGAGGGAAAGTCACGGAGAAGGAAACAATCCCGCGTCGGCTGCATGAAAGCCAGCCGAGTGAACTGCAACACTACCAGTGACCACAAGGAGAACCTGAGCTCCAGATTGCACAGGAGGCAAAAGTACTAACACCGTGTACTCAAGAAAAGATGCCGATCCGAAAGGACAAAAAAAATATTAGTTTTAATCCTTTACCTCATTAAAATAGAAAAAGTACACACTAAAATGTGTGTTTATGATTTTTTTTTTTTCAGATTAGATATTTTTTTAACTCCAGAAGCTGTTGGTTTTTAGGCTGGCCCAAGATACAACACATTCGCCACCAAGCATTCATGCAGTCAACAGCATCTAACACTTCTCTTAAATAAGGCCACGGATGAGGACGACTGCCTCCGAATGTGTTGCATCATCCTTGTGAATGCTTCGTGGTTCGCGCTCCGTCTTAAAAGTCCCAAGATCTCAATTAATCAGTCGGAATCTTTGCCTCTCTGTATTGTTTCCGTGGTTTCATCATCCGCTGTGGTTGAAAAAAGTAAAGAGTAGAAAGGTACAGACATCTGTTTTCAATCGAATTATTTGTACTTCCCACTTAGAACTTGTACTTCACCACTGCCAAATTGGACAAAGTGATACTCTCACCTTTCTTCTTGTAGTAGACATCCTCGTAGCCGTCAGAAGAGTCCGTGTGGTAGTTCAAGAGCTCGCTCTGATAGATTGCCACGTAGTCCATGTGTTTGTTTTTGGACTTCTTCCCTTTTTTCTTTTTATCCTCATCACTTTCACCAGATCCCTTCTTTGGCTTCTTCTTCTTCTTCTTCTTCTTCTTGGAATCCTCCTCCACCACGGATTGCTCTCGCTCATTGTGGGATCTCTTCTTCTTCTTGCCATCTTTGGTCTTCTTCTCAGGGTCACCTTCATCCGGATTCTCCGCAGAGGATTTCTTCTTCTTCTTCTTCTTCTTCTCCTCCTCCTCCTTTGTCCCCTCGCTTCCATCCTCTTTGGTGGTCGGGTCGTTGTTGTTCTGTTCACCATCTTCCTCAATCTCGATCTTTTTCTTCTTTTTGTCTTTTTCACCTTTCTTGTTCCTGTTGTCGGAACGCTCGGAACTTTTCTCGCCTTTAGCGGGCTCTTTGCTGCTCCTCTTCTTCAACTCGGGCTCCCCAGTTTCCTCCACTTCCTCGTCCACCTCTTCGGTTTCTTCTAATAATCTCGAATGTCTATGTTTGGACGGCATCTTTGCTTCACGCTCCTAAGAGCTAGCCAAGGTTTCCACAGAGCTGGGGCAGTTCATTTGAACCCTGGACAGCAGGGAGGTTCAGGTTCCGTGGCCTTCGGAGCAGCCTGGACAAGCCAACTACAAACCTCGCGCAGCATTCATGAAAAAATTAGTCACCTCGGCATGTGACCGATGGGAGAAAGTCGTGTGAAAAAGGAGCCTTGCACAGAGAACTTATCCTCGCTCTCCATTATTCATGGCGTCAGGATCGCTTTACAGGACAGGGGTGTTTGCAAACGCCACACAGAATCGCTTGAGAAAAGATTCGCACCCAGAACCACAGAACTGCGAGTCGGACATGCTAACCCCTATTTAACTGTGCTACCCTATTTTAAACCTGTTGGTGAGCGTGGATTCTGAAAAAAACAAAAAAACGAAGTATTGTCAATATGGGAAACATCCACAGTTTCCAAATCAAAATCCTCAACGTTTGAGTCTTTTGTCCTACCGTGGTTTGTTTTGCACTGTGCTTGATTAGAATGTAATAGGAATACTAAGAAGAGGAAAAACTGAGAAAGATGCCACTGATTAGGTGTGTGCTGCGTTACATTTCTATTAACATTGCATGTCACTGGCATGCAGCTGCACTTTACTGGCAGCCAAATCCCTCCATTAGGCTGATTGCCGCCACCTGACACCTCAAGTCGACATTCTGGGCCAGCGTTTAATCATAGTATAGATATATGGTTGCCATCAAACGCGTTGCCAAATAATTTCATTATTTTAATAGCGCACAAAGAATGGCCAACGTGCGTGTGTGCGTGTATTTGTATTTTATTTCCAGTTTTTGGCTCAACCTTCAGACATTTACTGTGCATGTTGATGGCAAGATTCCTTCTGTTTTTACACAGCTGCATTTAAAATTGTCAGTTTTATCATTGATTTAAATGTCAACAAAAAAAAAAATGTACATAAAAATATGATTTCAATAGTTTAATAAGCTGTATGTAACTGCTATCTTTTCACCCATCACAGTCAATAGTCTATCTACCGCATGACAGATGATATTCAAATCAGTGATTTTCTTTTAAATCCATATTTACATTTTAATTATTTAACAGTTAACTAGTTATGAAATTTAGCTACAGTCATATTATGAGCAACTTTTCCCCTCCATTTTTCATATTGAATAGGACATTTCAATAATGTCGGGTCTAATTACTGTACTTGTGATTAAATCAGTTTTATTTTATTGTTACATTTTATTCATACATTTTGGTCCATTTGTACTGTCAGTGCAGTAATAATAATAATAATAATAATAATAGGGTACACTGCACAAGGAAGACAAAAATCCAAACCAGTTTATTCACAAACACGTGATTCTACAGAGCCAAGCACTGTTTCTTTTCCCATCACTGATTACACAGTGTGGTCCCATTGTTTTTGCGCCTCGTCTCATTTCCAGCAGCCATTAATATGGTGGCGCAACTCATATTTCGCCCGCAAAACTGTAGCATGGTGTCGATATACTACAGCGGTCGAATGTGAGGGAACTACGATTCAGCTCTGCTTAAATACGACCTCCGTCCACTAGTTGAACATTCTCTTGGACGAAAAGCTTTCTGTGAGTGTAAACGTAATTCAGTGGACACTGAAGCAGGCACACATACACACACACACACAAACACAAAAAAAAAAAAAAAAAAAAAAGCTTTGAGAGCACATCATGCACAACAAGTATATGGAGTGACGTGTAACAATGTGTGGAGTCTTAAACCAGGCCAACGCGTCCTTTGAGTTGTTTGTGGGACAAACTTCGGGAATACAGATGAGATTTGCATATTGGACAGAGTGTGATGTCATAAGGCAGCATGGCATAACATGATAAGCTAAATACGGTAATGCCCCGCCTATTCTCGTTTTTTTTTTCCGGTTGTGGAACTTATCCCGAGCCATTTGCTAAAAAAATAATAATAATAATAAATAAATCACTTTTTTAGAAGTTAGGAATTTGTCAGGTAATTTCTAAGTTGGTGCACTGGTAATATAAGGCCCCACTGTATCTCAAATCTTACATTTCAGTCAATGGAAGACCCATATCAAAAGCACAGCAAGCTTCATATTCTTAAATTTACGCTAAGTGGAGTCTTAATGTTCAAACTATTCAACATTTCATGTACAGTACAGTACATTTTTCTAAGTATAGTTCAGTTGTAATTAACTTTTACGGTCTAACAATATAATTGCATTTAATCTTTAAGAAGTGTTTGTTTTAAAATGTCCATTGGGTCCAGTTTTTATTAGACTTTTATGTGTAATACATTTTAATGAAATCATTTAAGAACAGTGTCAATGATGAGACTGTGCCGAATGTTACAGCGGGTTACAATAATATTAAATTTACATTTTAGCAATGAAACCTCCGCCCTGTTTTTGATGAACAGTTAGGCCTGCTACGCTCGGAGAGCTAAGAAACCTTTTCAGTTTGAGAACCGCTGGACTGAGGCCAATGGATACTTCAAAAAGCAAAATGCAACACATGCAGCGCTCGCATTACTGTAAATGAAATAAAAGAAGAGAAATCTCATTGCTGCCTCTCTTCGCACACTCCGAGGACATTTCCCGATAAGGCCACTGGAAACAGGCCAATTAAAAAAAAATCTCCCTGTCAATGTGGGGGAACAATCAAATTGATTACAAAAGTACAGTAGACAATCGGGCGCTGCTTTTTGAAACATTTGGAAATGCTTTTTTTTTTTTTTTTTTTTTTTTTTTTTTTTATAGCACAAACATGGAAAGCTGCCACGCCCGCCGTGTTTCGACGAGTACAGCAACTAGTAGAAAAGAACACATCTGTTCAGCGGAGCCACTAGAAAACATCACAAGAACAACATCAACATCGAGAAAAAGAGCACATGAAAACCACAGTGAAAAACAAGCCTGCAGTGGCCAGAGAGTTTTGAATTGGTCTGAAATGACGTCCATTAAAGCCAGAAACCGGCAGTGGAACCTCCAAGGTAAACCTCGGTAAAAATACCTTATATGCGCTACCATGCTGTATGTCTGTTGGGCATCTTCAAAGGGCAAGTGATTTTGCTTTATTTTAGTTGGATGTTAGTTTGAACATAGTATATGGTGGTTAACTTCTCTGTGTTAAAGTGTTACTTTAAAAATGCCTGGCGAATTAAAAAAAAACAAAAAACAAAAAAAAACATTTACCATATTGAAAAAATATATCATTAATTAATTTACAGTGGACAATATTTTATTATTTATTAATTGATTAAAATACATAATCGAAAAATAATTGTCCCAAATTAAAATTTATATTAAAACATGTTAGAATAGTCTAGTGAATAAAATATTTCATTATTTAATGGTGTAATATGTAATACATTAAAATAAATGTGTTACTGAATTAAAACTGTATTTAATTTGGATTAATAATAATTAATGTTTTATTCATTGTTATAATATACAATTGTTATTTTAAATAAATTTTACAATAATTATGTTTTTTTACAAATAACATAGTACATAACATTACAATATTATAACGAATAAAAAAATAACATTTTGTATTTATTAATTATATTGTAATTTACAATCATTAAATAGTTTTAATATATAAATACTGTAGTAAATTGAAACAAATATAAGACTTGAACATATTGAACCGTAATGAATAAAAATGTAATTATAATTCAATATTATAATATAGTAAATAAATGAATTCCCAATCGAATAAGATTGTTATTAATGAAAACTAAAACCACAAAATAAATGAAGAACATGGGAACATTTTGAAAAAATGACATTCCACTTTGGAGGTTCCACTGTCGTGAGATTCCGGGAAAACGGCCGAGTGCGTGTTCACGTGCACGGGCCCGTGTGCACGTGCACGATGCCGCGGGCGTGCATGTGAATGAAGTTGAAGATCTCGTGAGGCATGGCGTGGAAGCCCGGCCGCGGCTTGACGTTGTCGTAGTAGTGGTGCGTGATGAAGATGCCCGACGGGTTCATGGGGAAGGCCCAGAAGCCGTAGAGGTGCACCTCCTCGCACATCTCCAGGGCGGCGGTGACCAGCATCAGGCCGCTGCTGAGGCGCTTGGCCCTCACGCCCTGCACCGCCCAGAACCGCTGCACGTTGAGCAGGTACTGCGGGTGGAAGAAGAAGACGCCCCGCTGCGAGTCGAAGTCGTCCAGCATGTACTTGACTCGGAAGGACACGTCCGTGTTGCGCGTGTTGTAGAACGCCGGGAGGACCACGGACGAGTTCTCGTAGTTCAGCAGGACGTCGTAGAAGGGGCGCCGCCATTTCTCCAGTTTCTGGAACCTGTGGCCGGTGTCGGGGGGGGGACAACGTGCAAAATTTAAAAAAAAAAAAAAAAAAAAAAAAAAAGGCACAACAGGCAGGATTGGATTTCGGGAAGCTTTACAGTACCTCTCGGTGATAATGCTTGGATTTACCGTGACCAGATCCGTTTTTGTACCGACATCAGCTGAGTATTTCTCACTGACGGGCGGTATGTTGCATCTACAATAAAAGAGAAATACTCATAAAGCAGTCAACATTCCGAGGCAAGTTTTTATAAGTTACGATTTACATCCACTAAGAAAAGAAGTCGAACAGTTTTGTCACAGCCTTCTGGTGGTTCGTTTTAGGACAGCTTGAAATATTAAACGTCAGCTGGAAACTGAGATTTCAGTGGAGGCAGGGTGCTAACAATAGAATGTGACAAATGGGCCCACAGCAGGAACCGGCGAGATGCCAGTCGTCAGCTCCACGTTGAAAACCTGCCATTGTTTCACAGAAAATGGGAAACTTTGAATCGGAAAATGTGTTACCTTTGCAAACTCTGCGACAAATATTGGAAAATTAAACTCGGCAGTGTTTGCGAAATGGGCACATGAGACGAAAAGAGAATTTTCTTTCCTACCTGAAGACAAAGTCTGCTGAGTCAATGTCCTTTCCGCACTTGCTGTTCTTGATGATGCCACCGTTTCCGATCACGGCACATTTCTTGTACTGGGATTTGGAGTATGGCATATCCTAGAAGGCAGAATTGGCAAAAGTACTGACGCTCAAAGTATAGATACAATATTTAAAAAGAAGTACTAATTCAATTACTGTACCCCCCAAAAAATAGTCTGAAATATACTGCGGGAGGGCCGTCGTATGTTAACAGCTCTAAGCTTAGAATTTCAGTAGTTCAAACAATTGGAAAATGGAAGAGATATTAAATAACTGAGCCAAGCACCTTCAGAGTGGAGATCGTACCAGCAGATTCGCAGAACCTCGACATGAAAGAGTGCGGAGGTACACAGCGCTCCATAGACAGACTTTTCGTGACTCAATAATAAGGAAGAGAGAAAAAAAAAAAAACAAATCGGATCCCCATCGGCCCCTGTCTTTGTACGCCCCTGCGTGACGAGTATGCAGTTTTGTTTTGGGTTTTGTTTTTTTCAGAGTTGACAGACAATTTTTAACATCAGAACCTGAAGAAAAATATATACTCAAGTATTGCTTCCCAACACTGCTGGACGCGCGAAATACGGGTTTTAAAGCCGCGTTCGGGAAAGATAGGACTCACATCTGGGAACATCTTGAAGACCTCGGTGGTGATGGGAAGGATGCCGCTGGTGTCCACCTCGTACCGCAGCTTGGTCCCGGCGGGGGTGTTCCTCTTGGTGGTGAACAGGAAGGAAGGAGCGTTGCAGCAGCGAGATAGCGACATCCTGGAACAGAAATCTTTAGTTCGACGGAGACTGTCACCAGTTGCTGTTTATATGGACAAAAGGTTGCTTTTATGTCCCACTTTATAAAACGGAGGCATCATACTATTTATTGCTTTCACACTAAAGAACAGTAGGGAATTGCATATTTGTTTGCAAAAAAAAAAAACAGTAGGAGAGTGACCGTTGCATGCCGGAAAGCTTCGCTGGCATTGGCCTCCGTTGTTTTTGCGGAGGCGATGCTTACTTGAAGTTACTGGTCTCCTCCTTGCTCTGCTCCCACTTACACACCTGCAGGTTGCGCCATCTCTCAAACAGATCAGAGGTTTTGACCCTGGCAGACAGGCAGAGAGACTTGTGGAATGAAGAAGGATACCCATGACCGTGTATTTTCCGATTATTGTTTCTACAAAGGGCGGTAAATCAAACAACACAAGGCAAACATTATAAAGGTGTCAGCAACAGTCAAGGGCTGTGGGGGCGGGGAGCAAAAAAAACAACAACAAAAATGGAAGCGATTACTCTGGCAAAGACAGTGGCTTCATGTAGTGCAGCTGTGAATAGATTGTCCTTGAACTGACATTTCCTGGGAGACAACTATGAAGCTGATTGGCTCGCAGCCTGTAAAACAATATACTTGACGATAAAGCCTGATTCATGAACTGGGAAAGATGCCTCCTGAGTTCCACTGTATCATTACGGAGCAATGCGAATCTTTTGGAATACACACTGGCGCGAACGATGTGCCATTTTGTAAAAAGTGCGGAAGGCCCGTCACCGCGGTGATCACTAAATGATCACAGAAACACAGTGGTGCCTTCAAGTTGTGCAAAAATATTTTGTTGTTGTTATGTTTGACTGTTTTTAGCTTGGTAAGTTTACTAATTTAGCTTGCAAAATTTTCCACTTGAGGATATTGTTCCCAACCCTGTTGACTTTCAGCTGGTATTCCACATGTTTTTGGAAAGAAAATGAGTGAATTTGGATCTTTTTCGACTGGTGCAATCCATTGAAGTGACATTTGTTTGTGATACAGGGCACCGGATGAAGATGCATTTGAAGACCGCTGCATTAGCAAGTCTCGCTAGCAGCCGGATGCTCGTCGATTGTGATCAAAATTATTCTTTACTTTTGTGCGACAGTCTGACCGTTCTGGAATTCCGATGAAATGTCTGCCGGTGCTGACCAGCTTTCTGTCAACAAAATTTGACTTGGATCCTGTGTGCCTAGTGTTGTGAATTTGAATGTTTTTATTTGCGACGTTTGCTAAAAAGAAGCAGAAGCAGACTGCTACGTTAGCTTCTAGCCGGTGTAAGCTTATAAATTGTGATCAAAAGGGAAATTGTTATACAAATACCACATGTGTTATGTTTTGCATTACTTTAAATGGTTGATTTTCTTCTAAAGCTTGTGTGACAGTTTATGTTAAGTTTTCTGCTGCCTGAATTTGTTCCTGTCATCTTCCATTTTCTGCCTATAATGACCAACTTTTTGTAAAGAAAGAACTTGGTTCGGATCCTCTGTGACTTTTATTGTGCATCTGAGTCACATGTTTGTGGTATTCGACCTGAAAGCGTGATGCGCTTCTCCACTAGTTGCCATAATAATTTATGGTCAAAAGGTAGAGTTTTATAGATATGGTTGAAAATTCTACTTGAACTTTGAGGTACCGCTGTAGCTGGATTATGGATGTGTTCAACAGCGTAAATGGACACTCGTCACATTCATCTCCTAGAACAAATATCTCCCAACAGACCACAAGAACTCTCACTCACATTGTCAGGACTTTGACGTCCATAATCTCCTGTCTGAGCTCTTTGCATGTTGTCGAGTTGTACGCAAAGGGCCCGTCATAGTTTCCCAAATACCTGAAGGGATAATTGATACACAGTCACTGGAACAAGTGGCAGAAAAAGTAAGTAGTAGGTGGATAAAATATTGTACTGTGGAAAAGGGGAAGGATCTTTATCTCACTCGATAACAATGCGCTATGAGAAATAAAATGAAGATTATTTTGTGCGAATATTTTGTGATTTATATGTGTGTATTTATTCAAAACAGTCTGAAAGTGACAATAGAGATGTTCGGTCTGGTGGATATGATTATGAATGTGTGACAGTTGTAATTGGCATATCCGTCGTAATAACTCTTAAATAATTTTCATTCATTAAACAGCAGTGACAGTTACAAGCATGTTTTCAGTTCAGTATCACCACCACTGCACGATACTCCCTGCTCCAGCTACAGTATATGGCAATTTACACTAAAATGGTAAAAGGTAACAGGTAATATTTTCTTTGTAATCAAATTTCTGGCCAAAAACAGAACAATTCAAAATAAACAAATAAAATGTTGGTACTAAAGCACATTAAAATATTATTTTTAAAGTGGGAGGGGGGGGGGGGGGGGGGGGTGATGTTTAAGCAACAGCAACAATCATAATTGGATCAAATTACATTCGCAGAATGAACTGTGGATGGGCTGGATAGATGGATGACATCGCTGCAACATGTCATATGTGGCAGTGCATGGTGGGAAAATGCAATGGGAATTTTGGGTTAAAAAAGGAGACCAAAGAACACAAGGAGGAGGGGATGCATTGAAAGGAACAAGATGCAGGATAGAATATCGCACAAATCAACAGTGACACTGGTTTGTCTACATCCACCTGATGATGCATTCCAAGGAGAGAGTCAATCTCAAATTATTCATTTTCATCAACTATCTGTGGCTATTATGGAGAAGCCGTGTGGGATTATAGGTCAAACAGGAATTTTGCCAAAATGGCTGCTTTAAACCAAAAACTTCCTGTTCTATTTCGGGCATGTGTCCTGGAGTCTTTTTCATTTGTACTGTCCTGTTAGCCATGAGCACTTAAAGTCGCTGTCAGGCGGAAATGTCATATGTCCAAATATGGTCAATTTCACATTTTGCTGGAAATAGCTTGAGATCAAATTTCTTAGCTCTTTTTGGACACGACAACTGCCTGAGAAGTGTCGTAACTCCACCTCTTCTTGACCCCGCGGGAGCCTCGTGACATGATGTCGCCTCAAGATTGAAAGTTTTTTTTTTTTTTTTTTTTTTTTTGACAAAAACAAGTGAAAATACTTAGGTTGAATATATTTGAGTAAGCCCCTGTTGTTAAAAATCAATAGCTGTAATGCCTACATAAGAAAACCTGTCAGCCACAAAGGTAAATTTGCATGCAGAATACAGTAATTTCTGGATGTAATTTCCATTCTAGTCAATGATAGCGTAATAAATTAGCTTGTTTTTAGGCAATTGAATTAGCAAATGAACAAGATAACGGGGATGTATTGTGTTGATGTTGGCTTGCAACAGTACTGTATATGATAGAAACATTAAGTAATTCAACATTGCGGTGTTTGGTAACTGAAGATGAAATGTTTTTAATTTACTGAAAAGATGTGTCTTTTTGGAGATGCGAGGATTCTACCCATCCATCCATCCATTTTCTACCGCTTATCCGAGGTCGGGTCGCGACCACCACCCCAGTCTGCCAATCCAGAGGCCCTGTCCCCGATGTCCACACGATGTTGCAGAGGCGTGTCAACCAGGACAGCCCCACAACATCCAGAGCCTTTAGGAACTCCGGGCGAATCTCATCCACCCCTGGGGCCTTGCCACCAAGGAGCTTTTTTAACCACCTCAGTGACCTCAACCCCAGAGATAGGAGATCCCGCCTCAGCGACCACCAAAGCTGCATTCCGCTTGGCCAGCCGGTACCCATCAGCTGCCTCAGGAGTCCCACAGGCAAAAAAGGCCCAATAGGACTCCTTCTTCTTCTTCAGCTTGACGGCATCCCTCACCGTTGGTGTCCACCAACGGGTTTGGGGATTTCCGCCACGGCAGGCACCAACTACCCTACAGCCACAGCTCCGGTCAGCCGCCTCGGCAATAGAGGCGCGGAACATGGTCCACTCGGACTCGATGTCCCCCGCCTGGCCTGAGACGTGGGTGAAGTTTTGCCGGAGGTGGGAGTTGAAACTCCTTCTGACAGGGGATTCTGACAGATTATTCCCAGCAGACCCTCACAATACGTTTGGGCCTGCCAGGTCGGACCGGGCATCTTCCCCCACCATCGGAGCCAACTCACCACCAGGTGGTGATCATTTAACAGCTCCGCTCCTCTCTTCACCCGAGTGTCCAAGACATGCTGGTACCAGAGCCCAAGCTGTGTGTGGAGGCGAGTCCGACTATATCGAGTCGGAACTTCTCGACCTCACACACCAGCTCGGGCTCCTTCCCTGCCAGAGAGGTGACATTCCACGTACCTAGAGCCAGTTTCTGTATCGGATCACTAAGGTCCCTGCCTTCGGCCACCGCCCAGGTCACACTACACCCGACCCGTATGGCCCCTCCCACAGGTGGTGAGCCAATGGGAAGGGGGACCCACGTTACCCTTTCAGGCTCTGCCCGGCCGGGCCCCATGTGTGCAGGCCCAGCCACCAGGCGATTGCCTTTCGAGCCCCACCTCCAGGCCGGGCTCCAGAGGGGGGCTGCGGTGACCCGCGTCCGGTTAAGGGAAAACATCTTCCTGAATTGTTTGTCATCATAGGGGTTTTTGGAGCTGTGCTTTGTCTGGTCCCTCACCTAGGACCTGTTTGCTATGGGTGACCCTGCCAGGGGCATAAAGCCCCAGACAACTTAGGATCCTAGGATCATTGGGACACACAAACCCCTCCACCATGCTAAGGTGACAGCTCAAGGAGGGGGGATTCTACCCAACAGCGACAATTGTGTCAGGGGCTATTTTTTTCCAAGAGGGCGATACTGAGTGAGTTTTGGGGGGGTTTGGTGGGGTCGTGTTCGGGGCCCCTACAATACATACAATTTTCACCAGGATACATGCTGTTTTGAGTCATGTTGAGTCCCCCAAAAAGGTGATTCATTTGTCTCGGCAATAATGATAAACACAGAGATTACTAAAAGGACCTCATAACAATAATAGGGAGTCTTAAAAAATAGTGTGTTAAATCCAAGAGACAATGCAGATGTGAAGAAGGGGAGGCGCAGGGATGCGTGTCCACAAGGGTCCACACTATGTACATGGCATACACACGAGAGCTGTGCAGAACACGACACAAGGGATTGGGAGGATGGGTGCTAGATGGGACACAATGGGCGGCACATCGACTGGAGGCTCCACCAGCTTCTGGAACCAGATGGTGGGGGTTCGGAGGGGGGATTCAGGGTCAAGGTGGACGGAATCATGCAAGAGAGCAAATCTGGAAGTGCAACCACCACGGGGAAAAGTAACTTGTATACCCTTGAGACCAATGAAAAAGAAAAGAGGCATTCTCAGGTTTCTGTGAATGTACTAGAAATGCCTTCAAACGGGCCTACCTGTGAGAGCGTTTGTTTTTCTTCTTAATATCGGCTAGGCAGGGTGTGACTATTACGGCGATCTGTGAATCTGGCTGAAAATGCTGACGGAAACATCTGTCAACACGCAGACAGGTTAGGAGTTAAACGTGTGATGTAGTCCCCGCGACATCACCGGTGATGCTAAGAACCTGCAGACTTCATAACAGAGAATGAAAAATATAGCAAATGTGCTATGTTGTTCATCTGAGGAATTCTGCTGCTGGCTCCAAGCATGCAAGGCTGGCTTTGAAAAGACGTGTGGTGTGTGTGTCTATGTGTGTGTGTGTGTGTGTGTGTGTGTGTGGTGTGTGTGTGTGACCTCTCATTATAGCTCACTCTCAGTGCTCTCTGGAGGTGTGGTGCAGTCAGTGACGCTGGGAACAAGGTACCTTTTCCTTCCATTTCTGGCGGGCTTCAGAGATCCGTCATCCGAGAAATTAACGGGACCGCTCCAATTTCCTGTCTCGTCCCCTTTGAGTCGGCTAAACTGTTGCGCACTAGTAAGAAAATGAGTCAGTTTATTTGGGGCGATGTCCTCGATGTTTTCCGAGCCGTGCAAAGAACACAAAACAACCAAATGAAAAGTGTTCACTCACAGCATAAACATGCTACACAAACACACTTCAGACACTGAGATTGAGCAACTGTTTGCCTCAAGAAAACTCCAAAAGAATAACACAAAACATGTCCCATTTACACACTTCTGGGTATCAGGAGTGTTTTGCAAACATTCCAACCTTGTGCAATGTCTTGTTATTCGTTCTACTTGTCTCGAATTTTAAGACTGGATTAAACCTAATAGGAATGAGGACTGTTTCAATTGTTTTTGGATCATTCCACTGTTTGTAGCCCCTCTCACAATGTCTGTCAATGTCATCTTTATGTTTCAGATTTTTTCCTATGTTGCGGTTCTGTGTGAAAGACACCACTATGTTACAAGCAGCGAAGGCGACGTGGCCATTTCCCGGCTTTGGAGGCAGGTAGGATCAGTGCTGTATGAGGGCAGGATGGCGCCTGTGTGAAAGTGAATAATAGTTGGGGATCTGGAGTGCCTGCCCACCCATCAAGGGTGAAATTAAACAACCGAGTCAATGTTTTGTTATCTTCCTATTTCTGAAAATGTGTCTATGAGCGAGCCATTTGGAATTTTACAAATTGCATTGTCAACATGCTGCTAGTTTACAAAACAACCTCACACATAACTTGGTAGCTTGGTTGGCTGAAGACCCAGAGACACTTTTAAGGACTAAACGGCCGACTACACTGTCTCAAACATTTCGTCAAAACCCAAGATGTAAGCAGAGCTGCGTTCACTTAAGCTGGATCCACAGATTTGCGTTAGGTAACAGCATTTGCTTCTGATAAGCGGCACACACGTCATTGCCCAGAGACGTTTTCAGTGCAGTTGGGCGGCAGTGGCTCAGTTGGTACAGCGGGTTGTCCACTGACCGAAGGGTAATCGGTTTGAATCCTGGCTCCAACTGTTCGCTGTCGAAGTGTCCTAGGGCAAGACACTGAACACTAAAATGGCCCCAGGTCGCCATTGTGAATGAGAAACTGTTCTCAATTGCCTTAATTGGTTAAACTAAGGAAATTAAACGCTGGGGGGTATTGGTGTTTGGTGATGTGGGCGCTGCGCCACAGTCGCAGACCCGTACACTAATTGACAATGTGTAATTCGGCAGCTTCATGATGAAGTGCTGCCTCCATGAGGGAAAATTAAATCCATGCTGTTGACGACTGTACAAGTGAAACACATCAAGTTATACGTGATGTATTTTCGGTTCCTAAATAAAGCCACATTTTGCGAATATGGGTCTTTTCTGAAAAGGTTTGGGAAACTCGGACTGAAGAGTTGGCCATGTTTGGGGGGATTTTAAGTCATTCTAGTTTAATGAATAAACATAATGGTGATCCAGCAAGACCACTCAGGGTTCTTTTTTTTTTTTGTAGACAGTGCAGCAGCGCTTCAGCGTAAAAACTGGCACATCTTGATTTTTGTGCAAGGGCAAGACTCGGTGTGCATGTTTTCCAATTTGGCAGTGAGCGTGTGCCCTTGGAGATGCGCTTGGTGGCTTCGACCTCGCGGACTCGAGAAAATCGGTTTCCTCACAGCATTGTGCCACTCACATCCTGCATTTAAAGGGAATGAGACAAGCCGCTTTGATTGAAAAGGAATGAATTTGGCTGTAATGACGCCCACTCCAGCGCAGATTTCCCACTTTTAAATGCACTACGCTGGTTCACGGAATTACCAAAACCGGGTCCAACCCGCCTCATCGTAAAGTTACGCCAAGGACAAAGATAAATTAATAAATAAAGCGTGCAGTTTTAAAAATGATGGAAATTACCTTGCAGGGTTTTAGTGGCTTTTGATCTATTACAGTGAGTAAACACCAGTTCCACTAGACCACAGGTGTCAAACTGGAGGCCCTGATCTGCTTAAAAAATGGCTGTGGCCAATAAACGTAAATGTTAAATTCGTTAAACGATGGCTAATCTTTACGTGTCTGGGCAATGCTAAATTTTTCCGGGCCACAGATTATAAGAACGGTAAACACACATGCAAATCCTTGGCGCTTTTTTTCTCATCATATGTGGTGTTTCTCCCTTTTTTAACACACATCTGTATGTGTATCCCTCGCTTAAGCTTGATCACAGGTACGTCAGGTTTTCATGTCCTTTGACCGAGTCAAACTAATAACACGATTAGAGTGACACTAATCCACTGGATATGGATTAGTGTCATATGGATATGGAAGGTGTGGAATAACATGAACATTAAAGAACACTCAGCTTCTCTTTGCTACTTCAGCGTCACCGTAAGTCAGCATAGCACAGGGAAGCAAATGCAGCAGTGTTGCTCAGTGACCTCATCAATAGAGGAAAAAAAGGCTTGTGGCAAACGTTGTTCAATCTCCCGTGACTTCCACACAGATCAATCGGGCATCTTGAATAGAAAAGTTCACGAGGCCGTCCATCTCTCCCGACTCGCTCGTAAAGACTCGTCTGGACAAAAAAAAAAAAAAAGGCCTCTCGCGTTTGGCCCGCAGCACTTACGATCCCGCTCCTGGCCTTGAGCAACCCTAACGGGCCCTGAGAGCAGGAAGAATACCCTTAAGAGTACTCTTAAGCCTGACGCATTGACTATATCCACAGACGCTTCCTGTGATGACAAAGCGCTCCTTGCACCGAAGCGGTGTTTTATTGCAGGACTTGACATGATCTAAATAGTTTGAATGCCAGCTCTATTTTTAAATGACTGCTAAAAATACTGATGAACCCTTGATTTGATCTTACATGTATATGAAATTATATGCATTCAATTAAATGCTTGTATTTCGTTCAGAACGTCTTATTGTAGAGTATACCTAGAATAAAATATATTGGTGCCTAATAGTACATATCGTACGCATATTATTAGGACCTAAAACTGGTGTTTACCTTTCATTTATTCTGCTTCTGCTATTATAAAGTATAATTTTGTCTGTTCATAGCATAATTAATGTTTTTTTGGGGTTTAAAAAAAGTGCTTGAGTTTCGTATTTAAAGTAAAATTTCAATTTAAAGGTCTTGCAGTCTGACTGAGCTGCTCATAATTATACATAAGATCTTTGTTCTTGTTGTTGTTTATCTACAATTTATACAGCGGTGCCCTGAGACAAGTTATTCAAGACAAGAGCCGTTGTTCGGCCAATTTTCTTTGGTTTGACTTGCGAGCAAAAATTTGATATAGTGAGCACTATATGGTGGCACTGAACCCAATTCAACTCAGTTTACCAGATAGTGAACACTTCTTCAAAAAAGAGGCTTCAAACCGTTTATAGCCACGTCCATTTGAGGTTTACTGTCAAACTCGACATAGAAGAAAGTGAATTAATATACATATGTATTTTAAACAACCACATAGCTTTGCCTTACGAGATTCAATTTAGCTTAATGCTAACAAACAATGCAAAACGCCATAAATAGGATAATGAACAGCATCGGGGTCACAGTGTTTTATATATATATATATATATATATATATATATATATATATATATATATATATAATATTAAACTCATATCTCAAAGCACCACTATATTATATAATTTGGTCATTTTATTGCATAATTCATTTTCTTTTTGTGTATTTTGAGCTAGTGAAAATAGCTTAAATCAGTTCACTCATCACATTTACAAACAAATATTGAGTACATTTATTTGTATACAATTAACTTTTAACTGTCTATAGTACTTCCAAAAATAAATGCATCTTAATGTTTAATGCGTTTTCAGGCTTTAAAAATGACTTATAAGTTACTGTAGTTACTGTATTTGACTGAATAGTGTGCTGATAAAATGAAGGAATAAAATGTAACATGCTTAAACTAGCTATTAAAAAGCATTTTCTTTCCATATCTGCTATTAATACACAATTCTAATGTGATAAAGTAAAATGGGAATTTCATAGGTTGCATAAGACGACTAAAACTCTGTCTTTAAAACAGCTAAATGCTTGAATGAGACATTCTAAATGTTATTTAAACACTGATTACTACAAACCGAGGTGCACGTATGCTAATCACAGTATCTAACATGACGCTGTGCATGCGCTGACACTTGCATCCATAAACATGAGAAAACTTTCTTCATTTGACTCAGCTCAAGGGCAGAATGCTAAGTTCACGACTTCCTTTGACCTCCACAGTCGCCATCATAATGGGATGATGACATCACACGCACACACACAAATCATCCCACTCTGGCCTTCTAATTTCCCTCCCGCCAAGAGTGTGTGCAGACAGACTGTAGCGAAATGGCCGCCGCTGAGACCATTTGCGCCCCCCGATCCGCCCACCCGCCACTATGTCTTTGACCCTTTCCGATGGGCCCAACGCCACGAGTAACGCGCAGAATTCATGAATCTCGCCATTGGGGAGGCTCTTGAATACCATAAATCCATTTTATAAACCAGCCTGAGGGGAGTGTGTGGGGGTGGGAGGTGGGGGGGTGGGGGGGGAGGGTGGGGTGTAGGGGAGTGGCGGCCTCTTATAAGGGACTGCAGCACATTATGTTTGCTTGAAGTAAACATAAGAGCTGTCACTTATCTGGGATGTGGTGTGATGGTACCCCCCACATTTGTTTGGGGCTCTTCTCAACATCTGCTCGTCTCATACTGACATTTATGAGGCGTATGTACATGACAGATAACATTGTGTTTGGGATTCACAAAGATGTAGTTCACTAGGGGGGAGGGGGGGTTGCACATGAGAAATAAACACAATAATTGACTGATCACTGGCTGAAAATCATCATCACTTACACTGAGATCTGGCCTCCGCAAGTGTAAGATGTACCACCAGTCGAAGAAAGGCGCAAACTCAACGAAATTATAAGAAATAAAGGGTTAAATCAAGGGAGAAAATTACCATACACAGCCGCAGAGGCAGCTTGTGTATGATATGAATGTGATGCTTTACCATCATCAAAAGAAACCCAATGGAAATAGTTTTTTTATGCCAGAGGAGGAGGAAGGGGGTAAAAAGGATGAATGGTCAATTGCTATTGTTCTCTTCCAGCCATTATAAAGCTTTCACCCTGAAGAAGACATCCATGAAACATTCAAGCAATGATGCTTTTCACCGTTCTAATCAGTGCAAATGTGTCCAAGGTTGAAACAACACGTACCTCTTAATGTAGTTTTTCCCATAGAGAATCTGCTGCAACAGTGTCACCAGTCCAAAGGCGCAAATAAACATGAAACAAAGGGACCGATTGCCAAGGATGTCTTTACCCGACGACGGGTCGGTGTATCCGATTCTGCGGCGCAGCATCCGGAGCTGACGGTGACACCCTGCTCGGTGTCTCGCTCCGCCGCTTCTACATTCAGGACTGAGAGACGCGCGCGTGTCTCGGTGGCCCAAATGGACCGCGCATCGTCCATCACCCTCCTGACCGGGATGCCCAGTTGCCTCACTCCTTCCAAATCATGCAAAATCGCAACAGTATCGGCTGAGGTGACATCCCCAGAGGAGGAGAGGGGAGGGCAGGCGGATGGTGCAAAGGGAGGGGGGGGGGGGATGCAATTAAGTCGTAAACCTTATTGAGCTAAATAAAGCAATGTAAAAAAAAAAGAAATTAAATTAAATTCTAGTCTGGATAAAAGGAGAGAACACGCGCACCTTCTGCTTCATCTCCAAATAATGCCGCGCGACTGCAATCTTGAAAGGAGGATGTGCTTTTTTTTTTTTTTTTTTTTTTTTTTTTTTTTTTTTTTTTTTTTTTTTAACCACCAGAGGGCGCCCACGATCCGTTCATGCGTGCGCTCCTTATTTTTAGCCATGCGCCAAGGTCAAATTATACCTTCGTCAAGGGTGAACTAAATGGGGAATCTTGGGATACAACAAACCATTCGTGCAGAGGCAGCAAATGTATACATATTCTTTAATTAATTAGAAGTAGATACTTGTGTTAAAAAAAGTAGTTTACGCTTGGAAATGTAAATAATGGAAGACATTTATAGAAATAAAGTGTTGCATATTGATATGTATCAGTTTCTTAATTACTGCGAGAAACCATTAACATGATCAGTATCTTTCCATAAATTACTATGAATAATTAATATTAATAACATATTAAAGGGGATTTTAACAAATTCGTTATGTCAGAAGTGTGTATCCAACTAGGAGCCCTTGGCAAGAGTTAGATCTCAGTTTTTTTTTCAAAAGGTTTGGTGACTCCTTTTGTAGGGTTGGGTTAGGGTTACCATCCAACCCAAATACAACCCTGCTACATAAGTCCTCTAAACACCCAGCTCTAAGTGTTTGGCTGAAGTTTGCTGATGATTAAAATATTTTTAGTTGATGTGAGCTGGAGCCTCAGCGCTAACGTTTATACTCCAACTCACAAATAGGAACTACTTATTTGGTGAAATGTGTAGAACCTTAGGGTTTCCGGTTTAATATGTAACAGAACTTAAATATTGGATACGGTATTACACACTGGCTCTGTTGTGCGTCACTGTAGTATTCAATTGTGGGTGTGTGATATTTATAAGGCTTTTCCTTTGCAAAAAGACGCTATTTGAATGAGGGGACCGTTTTCGCTGTGACACAGAAACAAGCACGGATGTATTTGGGTGGACGCCGACTTCTCTTCCGGTCTCTTTTCCGTCGGCCACTGTGCGACAATGGTAAGTTGGCAATGCTGTTCGGATGAAATCGCGAGACATCTTGAAAATTTGCCGTCCTTTGCTTACAAATCACAAATGTATAGTTGTCGGCAAAGCTCAGCTCCTCTTCTAAAGGCGTATTTTTATATAAATGAAGTGGGATTTTGATAATTTAAGCTCTATATTTGCTAGCTGGTTCGTTAGCATTGACGTTCGGGCGACACTAACCGCTTAAAATTGAATAAAGTCCAGTTTGGTAACGTCACCGTTTACATTGTGTGTTTTAAAATGTGTTATTTAGCATGCCCCTCTTGTGTTCGTGCCTTTTTATTTATAGAAATATCTCTGTGAAGTTTTTTTTTTTTTTTAATCTTTACGTGTCAGCTAGCCACATCCAGAAGCAACAAGGGCTCAATGAGCGGCTAAGATGTGTAATGACACATTAGACGTCGATAAAGAATAGTTTCAAGTAGCATTCGAGTTTTTGCACGGTCTTGTCAATGATGTTCTGAAATGTCTGAACCAATGACTACTATGTGATTCAATATTTTTTACTCCCTGAGACAAGACCCCCAGAGCTATAGTGGAAGTAAGGTGCTTGTGGATGGGCTCTGATGCTTTTTTTTTTTTTTTTTTTTTTATTTCAAAATTTATCTTCCAGACGAAGGGAACATCCTCTTTCGGTAAGCGCAGAAACAAGACGCACACCCTGTGCCGTCGTTGTGGCTCCAAAGCCTACCACCTGCAGAAGTCCTCCTGCGGCAAGTGTGGCTACCCCGAGAAGCGCAAGAGAAAGTGTAAGTCGACGTTTTTCCCCTTCCTTGGCAGCCATGGTTTTCCTTATTGAAATGAATCACAAGACTAGCCACTTCTTGTAAAAAACAAAAAAAAACAATTTTATGTTTCTTAGACAACTGGAGCGCAAAGGCCAAGCGGAGGAACACCACCGGCACCGGTCGTCTGAGGCATCTCAAGGTTGTCTACCGTCGATTCAGGTAAATGTATGACCGTTTTCGAAGAGATAGTTGTTGAGTAGTTGATGAGTATTTGTTTTTCGTCCTTGTCGGTGGTTGAGATCAGGAGGCTTTTCTGTTCAAGCACTGGTCCAAAACAATGCGTCATCCTCCAACCTGGCGGTGTGTGACGTCATCGGAAAAACTATAAAACTAACCTGGCTTAATTATAAGAAATTGTCACAAACTGACTCAACTGATGGTTCCTAAGTTTTAGCGGTAGGACTGTTGTTCACAATTTGAAATTGCACTTTAATAGTGTTATTCAAGAATGGTTATGGGAAGAGATTAATATCGGAATGTCGTAGTTGAAAATGAAATCAGTGATAACTTAGAAGTCTCTGAGGCAACTTAATCATTACAACAGCTCCTTTGCACATTTGCATCAAGTGAAGCACAGGTGCAACAATTGATCCATTAATTGTCAACTGATCGATTATCAAACTTTTGATAATTAATGAGGTAAATTGCTTAGAGACCTTGTTTAATTTGAAATGATCTAAATCTTTGGAATTTCTGCCTCGCAACTGTAAATATTCTCAGATTTCTGTAGTTCAACAAAGCAGACTATCTTTGTGTGCTATCAAAATAAGACATTTCAAAACATGCTTTTAAAACTGTGATAAACATATTTGCCTATTTTCTGACATGTTACGGACCTAACCAGTAACTGAACCATAATCAATTCATATTTGCCTTTTCTGTTCTGTCAATTTGAAAGAATGTCCTGTTGTTTAATAGACATTAATTGAAATTAATTAATTATTAAAGTAATCATTAGTTGCAGCCCTAAAATAAAGTGAATATCACATTCGAACGGTGTAGGAACATAATTTCATGCATTCTCGAAGTCGTCTGAACTGTGTGCTATCTTTGTTGTCTTTTTGAAAAATTACAGGAATGGTTTCCGGGAAGGTACCACCCCCAAGCCCAGACGCGCTGCAGTGGCCGCTTCCAGCTCCTCCTAAAATACACATTTTTGTTTAAATAAATGTGACCAACACACAAAGATCATTCTTGTCTTGTCTTGTTCCGGATGCAATATTTTTTTTCTTTTAAGGAGTTTACACTTCTACAGCAAGACCACATGTTCTCTCTCTTTTTAACATATGAGCATAATACATGTTTACAGGAAACTACTTTATGGAAGGCTTTCAGTGGCATCTACAAAGTCAACAGAAAATAACATTGTTGAAATGAAATGTGGGTGTCCAAGTTCACTGGCTTCTGGACCTCCTCAACAACAAAAGTCTATAAATATTTAGGCAACCCCCCCGTGACAGCTGCAAAACTTGGATTCGGCCCACCTTGGAGGAGTCCTGTAAAAGTTAAGCCTAGAGAAGTTTTAATGGTAGCGCTGCATTTTTGGGGTAAGTGTTATGCTTGTATTTTGGGTCTGAGCCCACTTTGCTCTCACTCCACTGCATTGATTTTCAACAGTTGGCTCACAATATTTTAAAACCATAAAAGCTACTTTCTTTCTTTTTTTTTCTTGTTCCTCAATTCATCCATTAGGGTTTAAACTTTTAAAATCAAGTGTCACAGTAGTTTGAATAATAAAAACCAGCCATAACATGAGGTACACTTCCACAGTTGAGGGGGGAAAATGCAAAGGTTCAAGGATGTTCTGCTCTGAAGGAATGACAGGTTTCTGACTAGCTTGCTTGCCATCATTCTGAGTGCTATTTTATAACATGGTAATATATATATATTAAAAAAAAAGGGCAGTATTGTGGTTTGCGCTGGGTCCTGCTGAGAGTTGTTAAGTACAAACGTATTTTAAATTGTATAGGTATTAATAAATTCTGATTAATGATTTTTTGTGGTAGGTTCCACTGCATCCTACTGAGAGCTGTTTCCAATGAACGCTATTTATTGAGTGGTGCAGCGAAGTGTTTCCCTCATGTCATTGTTTGTGAGTGTAGGCAGGGGGAGATGTCGCGCTCGCCTCCCAGGGCCCGCCTCTCTCTCTCTCTCTCTCTCTCTCTCTCTCTCTCACTCACTCTCTCTCTCACTCGCTCACTCACTCTCACTCTCTCACTCGCTGCCGGCAGGTGAAAGCTCTCCACGGCGTGCTGGTTCTCCCACAAGCCGGTGCTAACCTGCCGATTTACGACCTCTCGCTCGGATTTCGAAGCTGTGCTGTTTGTTTGCCGCTCTTGGAATGACACCGCGCTGAGTTGCTGTGATGAGATGTAAGTGAGAAAAGAATTGAAAAACTTGATTTCCTCATGTGTAATCCAAGTCTGTCTCTCTCTCTCGTTCTTCCTCCCCGGCGAGTAGCCTCTTTCCTCGGATATTTGTGCGCTCTTCTCCTGCTGCTGCGGGAACCTGCGTGCCACGGGGATGAGGTGACATCAGGCACAGGTCGGTGAAAGTTTACCCGGTCAATTTGCACTTTTGCAACATCACACGACACTTTTACCGCAGTGGAAGGAATGTGGACATTAAGCATGCCCGTTAAGACACACCCCAGCAAGTCCTTTTCATCCCCTACTGCTTGGTGAACTTAAAGTATGCTTAACATGAACATTTAACATTTATTTTGAACAATCATGCAATTGTAATAAGACATTAACCACAGTTAATATTAAGACTTAAACCAACAAAGGATGCTACGTCACACTATCTGCTGAATCGAGCTTTTGTTAATGATGAATTTGAGTGCAGACCTTCGGTAAGACTGTCCCTAACTTTGCACGAACGCCTGCTCTAGAAGTTCGATATTTTCATCAGTGGTGGTTCCAATATCAATTGGCAATGGAAAGATTTGCTCACAAAAACTGCAATGCTTCAACTGTCATATACTGATGCCTTCACCTTTGTCCGAATGATACCGCAAATGAAATAGCATTATAAAATTACGTGTTATTAAATTAAATTACAAGGTTATGAATGATTTGCAAAATCTTATTGAGGAGTGCATGTTTAATCAGCATCTGTCTGCAGTCCAGATGAGCCCTCTCTGGAAAGGACAAGTTGCTGTAGAAACATTTTTCTTGTCACAAAACAGACTTTTCCTGCAAAACCTGCATGTCTGACCAGTTTAACACGCACACACACACACAATATAGGATGGGTGTTAGCAGCTTTCAAACACGTGAACAAACAGTTTTGCCTTTGTCTCATCCCAGCCCACTGTAATCTTTACACAAGATTAAACAGTCGTACATTTTGTGCCTTTCCCTGTATGACGACATCTTACATTCTCTTCCGCCTCTGATCTTTTTTTTCCCACCGGTTGTGACGGTACACTCATCAGTAAGATGACTCTGGTCGCCTTTAGAGCGCATGGGCCAAGTGCACATAGCAGGCAGATGAGGTCTGTTAAGTGTCTTTGGGAAGGATGGGGGCCGAGAGGGGCATGCTGCAGCACGTTTGGAGACGAACCTTACGCTTTTTCCCCCACTGAGTCTGCACTGTAGAAGCAGTGGGTCACATTTGAAAGCAATTAGGAATAATTTAGCAGGATTAGTCTGGTCGGTTTATTCCACCTGTCTAGTCGTGTCTCAACCACACACTTTCACATAGACAGTCTCATACGTACTTCTTCTGTTTGTATAGTAACACAACCCTCACACTTTTTTTTTTTTTTTTTTTTTTTTTTTTTGTGTGTGCCCTACAGGGATCTGACTCAAAGGTTTATGTATCTGTAAAGATAAACACACTACACACAGTGTATTTTATTTCTGGCTCTGTGCGTCAGGTTCTCCCCGAGTTTATTTTACGTCATGTCATCTAATTATCGGAGGGATTGAGTCATTACATTGGCACCAAAATGCCACCGTTTATAACTGCTAAACGACATTTACAGGTTGTTGACTGGCTTTTCCATGGTGCAGTTGTACCAATTGAAGTATCCCACCCTGTCACTACAGTGTCAACACAATGTCAAAATCCTACATTTGTAGGTTATTTTAGTTTAATACGTAACACATAGAGTTAAGCTCAAAATTGTTAGATTTTTTTATTTTTTTTTTGTTGAATGTTTTGAGCTGGAAATGACAGAATTGGGACAAGACTGTAAGAAGTTGTCTGAAGAGATTTTGATTTAAAAATATTGCCTATTTTTCTAAATGAAAAAAAATATATATACACGATTTTATCAGATATTACTGAGTAAACTTGATCTTTTGCACCATTTTAAAATATTTTAAATTCTACCTTGATTTAGAGCATTAAAATTAACTACAAAGTTTTTTTAAAAAATGCACATGCTGTATTTATAATGATCATGAGTAATTTTGGACATGGAACTAAAAAAAATCTTAACACATCTTAGCCTTGACATTTGTTTTCTTTTTTTTGAATTGAAACTGAATTGAAACTTAAGTCAAACTACATTTTAGCAATCTACCAGATGCAGTAGTGCCAATCATTCGTCGTATTGCATGTTGGCCCAGCCACTTGTTGCTAGGCAGAATTGGCGGGGCTCAATCAAAACTACCCCTGGGCAGCATTTGTCAGTCATGCCCACTAAAATTATTAAGGATTGTTTATACACATTGTATAGCAATGTAACCAGCACTGGGTACTAAGTATAAATGACATATTAAAAGAAAAAAAAAAAGAAACGTGTCATTTCTAGCTAGGGGATAACTCGCCATTAAACCAAAAATTCATTACAACTCAAAATCTGGCCAGGATATGTCATTTTGCGCACAATTGTACATTTCTAATTTCTCATTGTAAGTTTAGAAGATCTCTAAAGAATGAGAGACTTTGTTTTTCCCATCCAAATCCCAAAAGGAAGTGGATTCAATATGGCACTACGTCACGTATTTGGCTTCGTCATGTATTTGGCTTCTACAATTTTGTTTTCTACAACTTGTACTATAAGGTCCCTACGGTGGTGGCTGTTAATGACTTCTACAGCCATTAATACGTTTTTGTGTGTAAACCACATGCAGGGAGAAGCAGCTGTAAAAATAAAAGAGAGAAAAGAAAAAGATGCTTGGGTTTAAGTAGGTGACACTGACACTTGTTGACACTTGTCTCCCCAGTGAACCCGTGCTGCTACTTGCCCTGTCAGCACTGGGGTGTGTGCGTAAGATACGGAGACGACCGCTACGAGTGTGACTGCACCCGCACCGGCTACCATGGGGAGAACTGCACCGTCCGTGAGTCCACTCATCCCACGCCTCGCATCCGTGACCTCTCTTCATATCCTCTTTGGGAGAGAGAGAGGAATTTGAACTATCCCAGATGGAGAGGGTGAAAGGGGCCCCCTTATTGCTTGTAAATGAGAAAATAAGAGAATGTAGTCCGCCTTACAGTGTTTCACCTTAATAGTCTAGACCTAACCTTTATAGAACCAACGCACATATTTTACATTGACAAATCTCACGGCACAGCACCAAACAAACATGTCACTAAAAGCATATGGACTCAAATAATGATGATCTGGTTTCACTTTACTCACTCAGTGTGAAATCTGGGCCTGTTTCGTTCAACGCAGAGCTATCTTTCTGTTGTATGAATGGCAGCAGGTAAATACAAAGGTTAATTGTACCTTCT
Organism: Phycodurus eques; assembly: GCF_024500275.1. Taxonomy (NCBI): domain Eukaryota; kingdom Metazoa; phylum Chordata; class Actinopteri; order Syngnathiformes; family Syngnathidae; genus Phycodurus; species Phycodurus eques. Next base: position 17,528,995 of record NC_084539.1, on the reverse strand, counting down.
GCCATCTAGTGGAAGAGCATTTAGTTGTTTTGCCTGTCACTATACATCACTGGCATAGATAGATAAACAAAGATTCAGTACTTATAAATAAATGGGATTATGATAATGATTTACGATTACGAGATTACAATTACGAGAAATTGGATCATTTCTCACAGCACAACTGATTATCCTTCAAGGCACACTAATTAGCCATGAGAGATGTTTTGGAGAATTGTGTGAATCGCCAAACTATAAAATAAAATAAAATAAGAAACCTGACCACCTCAGGGGTGGGCTGGCTTTTGTGCTCAATGACCACATGTAATTTATAAAGTAGATTTGTAGTTATGGTTTATTATTAACAATAAATAAATTAATCAATTCTTTAGTAAAATAATAAAATGTACAGTATATGGATTGCTTTTTGTTAAACCTATTTTATTGTATTTAAATTAAATACATTAATCAATTATTTAATTAGATAAATTCATGAAAAATTAATAAAAAATCATTTACATTTTACTGAAACAATTATAGGGAAAAGGGCTAAAGTGATACAACAAATATTACAGGATCATTTAAATTCTTGGTTGGCTACATTACAGAACGGAGCGGGCCACATGCGGTGCGTGAGCCATACTTTGCCCACCCCTGGTCTAGTCCCAAATATGTGAAGGGAGCATGGTAGCAGCCTCCAGCTGTGCCGCTCGGCTTCACACAAACAAGGAGACCTCACACATCACGCTGTTCCGTTAAGCGCGGTACACACATACCGACAATTGGGCCAAATTTGAGCTTTTGATGCACGAGTGATCAGTTCGGGCTGGCAGGCACCCCAAATAGGGCCAGTTGAAGTCTGGGTCCCGTTCCGTCTCTGGTCCAGCACCTTTTCAAAGACTTTTGAGTTAAGGTAAAATATACAAATACAATATATACAGGGCTTGACATTAACACCCACCATCTTGCCAAATGTGGGTAAATTTCCGCAGTGCCTGGCAGCACCGTCACTCCCACGAGCCACTTTGGCACCTTGCATTTCCATCCATCCATCCATTATCTTTTACTGCTTATCCTCACTAGGGTTGCGGGCTGCTGGAGCCTATCCCAGCTATCGGCAAAAAATGATTCTGTCCACTTATTTCAGTTGTACATCTTAAATATGTATACATTATTGCACACCGTCCAGGAGTATTTTCCTCGCAAACGGTGGGGAATTGTTATGTAAGTGAATAGTGAAAGGCAGCAAAGCTACTAAGTTTGTTGCTGCAAGATTATGATGTGCTATTATCCTGCGGTGTGGGGTGAGTTAAGATTGTGAGTGGAGATATGGTTATGTGTGTCGTGGTGTGCTGTATTGGTCATCTCAAGTACACCACACACTGTAAAAGCGGTAAGGACACACTGCGATTTTCTTTCATTATAAGGTGTCTCACATTTTAAAAATCGATTTAGACGTTTAAAGTTTTTGTTTACCCCGCTTTATGCAATCCCGTTTGTCAATGACACTAAACCGTTTCTGTAATAGTGAAGTGAAAGAAAATGTCAGGACTGCAATAAAGAAAAGTCAAGCAGTCATTAAACTGACTCGTGAATGCTTGTGTTCTCGTTCTCTAGTCAGAGATGACCTAAAGCTTAACCAGCCTCACTTGACAATCATTAGCGGCAGGTTAATGTTTGCTTGTTTACAAATGGCACTAATTGATTCTCACCACCATGCTCCGCCCGCAGGCCCCCACACAATGGCAAATAATAGAATTATTCCACAATTTAGTTCCACCCATCTGTCTAGTTTACATAGTCCAAATTTTGCAGCAATAGCAAAAAATATCTCGAGGCGAAATCAATCTTTGAAAGACCTACAAATGACCCTAAAATATTTGCTTCATACCAAAATGGCAGACTTCCTGTGTATGTTCTTGATTGGGTTCTTGAGACTTTTTTTGTGTGTCTAGACATGCATACCAAATGTTATTCGGGGGCTGAATTAAAACACCAACAACCAAAAGAGTGCTATTGAGGCAATTTATGTGGATCCCACCTGCGAGCACTAAGAAAATCAATGTTATATAGATGAATGTTTGAATCTGATAGATTTTAATTACTACTCTGAATTAAATGCGAAATACATATCATAAAGAGAGACAAAATCGGCATTAACAGGATTTTGAGACAAATTTATTTATACACATTTATTTTGCAATTGAATTATTACTTGATGTTAAATACGATATACACATTAAAGAAAATTAATCTCAGCATTTAATAATGCCATCCATCTACAGGACCTAGCAGGGCACTGGCTGCCCCTCATAGCGAGTGTTCACTTTTGCTAACCCCTTGTTGTCCTCACACAGCGGAGCTCTGGACTCGGGTGCATGGCCTCCTGAAACCCAGGCCGGACACAGTGCAGTACATCCTCACCCACTTCCGCTGGCTCTGGGACGTCGTCAACAACACCTTCCTGAGGGACGTTCTGATGCGACTTGTCCTGACAGGTCCCGAGTCCCTCCAGAACAGAAATTTCATTTAAATGCTTCGACACATTTCAAACATACAGTATTGTTTTGCTTCTGTGTCTGTGTGTGTGTGCGTGCGTGTGTGTGTGTGTGCGCGCCTGTGTGAGCAGTGCGGTCCAGCTTAATCCCCAGCCCTCCAACCTACAACTCAAAATATGGTTACCTCAGCTGGGAGTCCTACTACAATCTAAGCTACTACACTCGAATTCTTCCACCAGTGCCTGAAGACTGTCCTACACCTCTGGGTGTCAAAGGTTACCTTAATACATGGAGGAACATCAGTGTTTGTTGTTATTAATAAGACAGCAAAAAGTTTGTGACGGTCTGTATTTATTAGGCAAAGCTGGGCTGCCCGACCCTGAGCTGCTAGTGGAGAAGCTGCTGAAGCGAAGGAAGTTCAGGGCCGACCCACAGGGTTCCAACCTCATGTTTGCCTTCTTCGCGCAGCACTTTACCCACCAGTTCTTCAAGACCTACAACCGCATGGGCCTGGGCTTCACAAAGGCCCTATCGCACGGGGTCAGTTCATGCAAGTCCATTTAACATGCTGATGTTGTGTTTTTTCTTAACTCCAGTACAAAGTGCTTGCTAAGAAAATCAAAATGGGATTGTCATAGTGTATAATATAAACATGTAAAAGAATATGTACAAATCTGGGGAGCATATTGTCAGTTAAGTAGATGTTTAAATGTTAATTTGAAACAGTGCCAAGAAGGGACCCTTTGGGACCGCAGTAATTAACAGACTCTGGAAAATAGAAGTACTTCTGCTATGTAGATCCATGGTTCTAAACTGTTCTCACCCCTGGGACAACTTTTTCCTCATAAAGGTTACGACTTTACTCTCGGAAAATGTTTACGTCTCGTGATATCACAACTTTATTCTTGTAAAACTAGCAGTTTTTGGTCATATTCCAACTTTTTTTTTAATATTCCAATGTTTTTCATTATTCTTGTACTATTTCAACATTATCATATCACAACTTCTTTCTAAAAAAAAAAAAAAAAAAAAAAAAAAAAAGCAGCATCCTTGCAACATTTTTCGTACTGCAATTTTTCATTCTGAATTAGTACGTTTTCCTTTATATCTTGCCTTTTATTTTAAAAAATGTGATTATTTAAAACTAGACAGAGTATTATTCTGATATTTTTTGCACAGGTGGATGCGGGGCACGTTTACGGAGATAACCTGGAGCGGCAACTTAAGCTTCGACTTTTAAAAGACGGGAAACTTAAATATCAGGTGGAGTAAAGCCCTCGTACATTAATTATAAATTCACTAATTTATGGCTTATTTTAGCTGCTACCAGCTAGTTAGCATGCTTTTGGTGCTAAATGTTTGTAATATCAAAATACATGTTAAGTGTTAGGACCTTGTTTTGCTGCTGTTTTCCCCATTAGTTGATTGATGGAGAGATGTACCCTCCCTCTGTAGCTGAAGCCCCCGTCAAGATGAGCTACCACCAGGGCGTGGCCCCCGAAGATCAGTTCGCTATCGGCCAGGAAGTGTTCGGACTCCTGCCCGGTTTGGGATTGTATGCCACGCTGTGGTTGAGGGAGCACAACCGTGTGTGCGACCTCCTAAAAGCCGAGCATCCCAGCTGGGATGACGAGCAGCTGTTTCAGACCACGCGACTCGTCATCATTGGTGAGCAATTTAACGTTTATTTTAATTTTATATTTAATTAAACTAAAATGTAAGCTATCTGCCAGGGACAGAAATGTAATTTTTTAAAATCAAGTAATTAATTAATTTATTTATTTTCATGGTGGTATCTCACATTTGTCCATCTACAGTATTTGTTGTAGGCAGGGTTCATATGGCGCAATCATGACAGCTTATTTATATTGTATATAACTAGTGGCTGACAGCAAAACACATTTATGTATACCCAATTACGCATTAATGTTGCAATCTAATTATTGCTCTCTACTAATTATAAACCACACAATGGAAAGATATACCACTTTATTTAGATATATTAGAGGTGCAACAATTAATTGATTATTGGACAACTTAATGAATCAACAACTATTTTGATCCTTGATTAATCGTTTAGAGACGTTTAACTTGTCCAGCCTCTCACCAGTGAATATTCTGTAAAGGTTAAAATGTACTCCACCATAAACGCAGACTGATTATCTTTGTGTTTCATCAAAACAAGACATTTGCAAACATCTATTACTTTTGAAAACAATCAACATCTTTGCCCATTTTCTGACATATTACGGACCAAACCATTAGCTGAATCATAATCAAATCATGTGCATTTTTCTGCACTGTCAATTTGAAATAATGCCTTGTTTTTGAATCGAGGGATGGAAATTAAAAGTTTTGTATCCAAGTCGTCGAAAAAATAATTGACAGATTAATTGAATTGATTATTAAAATAATCATAAGTTGAAGCCGGCCGGGCAGCACAGTGGCCCAAAAAAAAGGATTTTTTTTCATTCAGGGCAAAAGGGGATGTGCTTGAGTACCATGTGTTCTATGTGTGCAAGTGCCTGCAATGTACTGTATATACTTCATGAATTTTGCAATTAGATCATATTAAATGTCAAACACCAACATTTGACCCCCCTTTCATGTGGTTGTCATTGCACTTCTTGCCCTCCCTAGGTGAGACCATCCGAATAGTGATCGAAGAATACGTGCAGCACCTCAGCGGCTACCTGCTGCAGTTAAAGTTCGACCCCACCCTGCTCTTCCATGCCCAGTTCCAGTATGGGAACCGCATCGCCCTGGAGTTCAGCCAGCTCTACCACTGGCACTCATTGATGCCCGACAGCTTCCGTATTGACGGAGATGAGCTCTCCTACCCGCAGTTCCTCTTCAACATGTCCGTGCTCACACGTTACGGTGTGGACAAGCTGGTGGACGCCTTTTCCCGGCAAGTGGCTGGCCAGGTAACGAGCACTCAGACAGTAGGGTAATCCAGTCTGATGAAATAGTCGAATACCAGAGTGAATCTTTTATAACAATCACACTCGGTCTTCCAGTGTTCTTGGTTCAGTATTCCTTGACAGTTTGTGGTCGGGCATGACTTGACGGTTCGTTTGAACAGTTACACTATGTTTGCGTCACTGCGATTGGCAGGTGACCAGTCTGGCATGACGCAATCATCTTGAGAAAAAGCGGTAACAGAAACAGATGTAGTAGATTCAATTCCCTCTGATTTAAGGGGGACATACAGTAATCCCCCGCTTATTCGTGATTGGCTATTCGCTACTTTACCTATTCTCGGTTTCTGAGCTCTTTCTTTAATACTCTAACATGTTCCAAAATGGCGCCAAAGCCTTTTCTAAATAGGAATCGCTTTCAAAGAAGTATGTCAAAGGGATACATCTCCACTGAGAGACGAGCTTTGTATGTAGGGGAGGAGCTACATTTAGCCTGGGTTGTTACGGATTCTATTTGCCGTATGCATATTAAGCATTTATGTTTTTTTTTTTTTTTTTTTTTTTAAAAGGTAATGTTGTAAAATGAGTTTGAAATTATATTGAAGTGTTTTGGGACCATAGTTTGTGGTATATTCACCGTATAAATCATTAATTTAGGCAATTATGAACATTTTAAGAGCAGCAACAATTACTAGCATATTTTTCAATATTTGCTGCATTATGCATTATTTCCATATTTAAAAACAGCCCATATGTGTTTTAATATGAATCTAATATGATTTAGAATTGGTGCAGAGGTAATTTTTCTTTTCTAACGTTCCAAGGGGGTACTGTTGAGTAAATAAATAAAAAAGTAAATGAAAGTATAAACAAAGTATAGGGGATGATGTCAGAGAAATTAAGTGCTTTGATGCCGTGCCGTCACATTATAATTTTCCCTGAATGATAATAACTAGATAATGTCAGTTCCCTCAGAAATTGCATGTGAAAGCTGACAAAGTCTATGGTGGTCACATGGGTCCCATTTGTTTTTCCCTCAGATAGGCGGGGGCCACAACATCAACCCTGTGGTGACGCCTGTAGCCGTGAGGACCATCAGGGAGTCGCGGCAGCTGCGCATGCAGCCCTTCAACGAGTACAGGAAACGCTTCAACCTCAAGCCATACACGTCCTTCAGAGAGTTCACAGGTGAGCTAAAGAAAGTGAGCGGCCGCCGAAAAGCATGTGATTGATACATTTGACAAGAAAGTGAGACAAGTTGAAAATACATGCTCGGGATAACTGACACCCCAGAGAAGTGGCCCAACCCTTGCTGTTCATTATTGGCAGTGTGTGTCGTGATGTGAATTGGTGTACAGAGGAATAACAGTTACGCGTTTCAACTTATTTTCACGACTCAAAACAACTCTGGATTTGACTTTGGGGTCCGTTTATTTTATTATTTAATTGCGTTTTGCAACAATATGCTGCCTCTGCAAGAAGAAGATTTTTCAGCTATCCAAACCGGTCCCCCCGGTTTGGATAGTTGAAACGTGAGGGGCAACTTCACATTGTAAATCCATTCGTCTACGGTAGCAAAACCATGGCTAGGATAGTAATGACTGAAAATGTGATTCTATCTTTGGATGACTTTTATTTGGCAGACAACGAGGAGATAGCGCTCATTCTTGAGGAGTTCTACGGCGACATTGACGCTCTTGAATTTTACCCCGGCATGCTGCTGGAGAGTCCCCAGCCAGGGTCCATATTCGGAGAGAGCATGGTGGAGATGGGCGCGCCGTTCTCCCTCAAAGGCCTCCTGGGCAACCCCATCTGCTCCCCCGAGTACTGGAAGCCCAGCACTTTCGGGGGCCGTGTGGGCTTTGACATCGTCAACTCTGCCACGCTGAAGAACCTGGTGTGCCTCAATTCCAGGACGTGCCGTTACGTGGCATTCCGAGTGCCGCCAGAGGAGCGAAGCGTTAGGACGGATGAGTTGTGACATGTTTTAACGGCATTTTACAGTCCCCTATAGTGCAAATGGGCTTCAAACAAAATGAGCCGTTCCTCATGAGGCAACGCAGTGTGTTTGAACACAGGATCCGCAGTTCACCACGACACAGCCGTGTTATTTTTTGCAGCCTCGCACTTGGAACTTAAGCCAGGAAATCAACACAGTGTTTGGATGCAAACGTGGGTCTCGCAGTCCTGGGATGAAAGTCTGTCTTATAGAGGTTCAAAAAGAAAAACTTCGAGACAAGCTGTAGTCACGCAGTGGTTGAAAGTGCGTTCATTAAAATTGGAGGAGATCCAAGTCTTTGTTTTGCTTCTTTTCATTTTCCTCCACCTTTTGCGGCCTCCTTTGGCACAGTCACTTCCCGCCCTCCATTCGCTGCCAGTCTTGTTTCTTTTGGCGAGAGACGGAAAACTGAGAGCGACCATGAAACAGGAGAACTTAATCACAGGATGTAAAATGTTGATTTAAAAAAAAACAAAAAAAAAGTGTTTCTCACAGCACATATTATTTTGATAACATAAGCTGCATTGTAGATACCGCAAGTGAACTTGTTTAAATGCTTATCTGTATGATTATTTTAGCCTGTCCGCAGTGGCCTTCCTTTTCATATTATTGTTATAAGAGCAGCACAAGCACCGCGGGTCCTCAGTTACGACGATACCGAAATACATTTTGAGGTTAATGATGGCACGCGATAAACTAGTTTTGCTGTTTTTTGTACAAATATTTGCTGTAACATGTTGATATTACTGTATTATTATTATTATTATTACAAGTTATTCAAGCAGGCTGCAGGATGGTAGCGGTGTTGTTTGCACATCTGCAAATTCCTTCCTGTGTGGCATTTGCAAGTTGTCCCTGTTGTGGGGTTTCTCTGGGTGCTTTGGCTTCCTCAGACGTACAAAACACCCACCTCATTGAAGACTCTTATTTGTCCTTTGTGTGAATGGTTGTTCATCTGTACTATGTGCCCTGTTGTCGGTTGGCAACCAGTCCTGTGTGTACCCTGCGTCTCGCTCAAAATCACCTGGGATCGGCTCCCTAACTACAAGTGAGACAATAACATGTTTTTAAATTTGACCTAAAATGAGATCAGACAATGAAACAAATAATGCCAAATAAAAATTAAAAACTACATTTTGAATGAAAATATTTATTTTTGTGTTTAACGGTCTGTTCAAAATATTTGAACATTATCATAAAATAGTTTTTTAAAAATGAATGGAGTATTTCAGTGCAGACCTTAATTTAAATTTTTTTTTTTGCACAACACTAAGCAATTTAATCATCTTTTTGAATAAGTAAGAAATTTAACTGGCTAATATGCGCTCTCTCAAGAATTAACATTATAGATATCTGTAAAGTAATTGTGACTGGGCAAAATGACAGCTATGTAATTAAAATTTGCCTACTCAAAATTTAATTACAGATATCGGCCTAGGACAAACGACGGCATTTTTGGCATTCATGTGCATGGGATTCGTCATTACAGAGCTCATGCCCGGTTAATTGGACGCCGGAGTATGGCACAGGTGCGTGTCACTGCAACAGCGGATTTTCTGTGAAAATCATGAACGCATCACGTACAGTGACAGATTGAGGTTCATGGGAGTTAGCAATAGCATCCTAGCCGGAGTAGCATCACTGACGCTCGGCGGCACATTTAGCACTACTGCAACGAATTGGTCGTAAAACGAGGTAAGAGTCGGTTGTGTGCACATTTCCCCCACATTTTATTGTATTTTAAATGGGTGAGACTCGAGATAATATTCATTAAGCTATTTTAATGTAAAGTGAGCTCGTGGCTAAAGCTAACCTAGCTCACATTACGTTGTTTAGCCCTTGAGTAAATTCTCCTTCTTAATAAACGACATGATTGGATTAGTTTCTCTCCCGAGGAACTCTTGCTGCCATGTTAAAATGTATATTTAACGTCGTCAAGTTGACCGTTAATAATCATTTAAATACCATCTTGGTGACCATTTCATATTTATCCACTATCAGTACCACTAAAAACATAAATCAATTGAAAAATTGAAACTCAAAATAATGAAAAACAAAAGAACAACTGAGGAGTACATATGGTATTTACATGCTCTAGTTAACTTTGCGTGCGCCATCTATGGTCTAGTTTAAAATGCTAAACCTGAATTATAAATCTGCATTATAGTCTGGATGCCCTAATTTCACGTAAACTCTTTCTTTCTTTCTGGCAGATTAGATACATTTCATTCTCAATTATTACACTTCACTGAGCAATTCTGAATTAAGTTATGTGTGTGGGTGTATTTTGTTTTAGATGGTTTTTGTCTGACACAGCTGTCGTGTTCATACAAAACAACAGTCAAGTGAATAAGATGGTTGTTGATGCGCATACATTATTGTATTTATAGAGTGATAAGGCCTTATTAAAAATAGTGAAAGGATGTCATTGAACTGCAGATGTCCTCATGAAATTATATTAGTTTCGTAAAATAACTTTTCTGCTCTTGTTTTTAAGATTTTAGTAACATGGTGGAGTAACATGGCATGGTAACATGGCATGGTGGCATGCATGGAATGTTAATTGACAACTCTAAATTGCCCATAGGTGTAAATGTGAGTGCGAATGGTTGTTTGTTTCTATGTGCCCTGTGATTGGCTGGCAACCACTTCAGGGCGTACCCCGCTTCTTGCTCGAATATGGCTGGGATAGGCTTCAGCATACCCCTGACCCCAGTGAGGATAAGCGGTATGGAAAATGGATGGATGGATTATTCCAAATATTTATTTTCCTATTGTTTTCCTAAAATTACTGTTTTATTAATTGTAACATAACTTTTTTTTAAGCTTTCACTCGAGTAAAAATGAAGGCATTTTTTTTCTAGTAATGATGTGACTTTATGATATAATATTTATTCTTAATTCTAGGAAATATTTCAGCTAAGACACCATATCATAAGTGTGCGCCCGGGTAGCCAATCACGTGAGGTGTTGCCATGACGACGCTGGACGACAAGCTCCTCGGGGAGAAGCTGCAGTACTACTACAGCAGCAGCGAGGACGAAGGCAGCGATAACGAGGACGACGAGGGGCAGGCCAAAACCATAAGAGATGGCGCCGCCAATGAGCCTGAGCTTGACTACAGCGCTGACGGCAGCGCGGTCAACACTGGTAGCTCCTCCGAACACACTCCGATACCGTTAAACCCCACTATTCGCAAGGGACAGAGCCCTGCCGCTAATAGCAAAGCTCTTCGAGTGATTGACAAACCCTCAAGGGTTTTGGAATTGTCTATAGATGCCACAAGGTGGCGGTAAAGCACTTAAACTAGACGATCATAAAGCACTAACGCCATACGTCTCGCATGTACACAATTATAAACCGATGTTACATAAACGACTGTAATCAGTATTATCAACGCAAACTAGAACTAGTAGACATTCCAACAGCTTCTTCCCTCTTGCGATCAACTTCTTAAACACCTAACCTAAAATTCCATTACAACAAGCTGGCAATTTTTTGACTTGAGTTCGTTGTCACATTTCTGTGGGGCCAATTATGTATTACTCGTGCACTCACTGTAGTTGTCTCGCCATGCTGCACTATTTGCATATACTGGCCACTCATGCCAGAGTAGCATCTGCTCCATTTGCACACTGGTTGAGGAGTATCTGTAACATTTGCACAACCAACATTGTCCCAGATGATCGCACTACTCGTCACTTTAAACCGCATACACTCCTTGAACTCTCACCGCCCTTTGCACAATGGTCATTGCACCGGACTATTGCAATATTAGTCGTTCGAACTGCTCTAAGTGCTAGAGGACTCTGCATCTTTTTGCACAATTGTTTTTTGTCAATGTCTTGATGTCCCCAAAGTGTTCTGTAAATTGACTGTCTGTTGTACTAGAGCGGCTCCAACTACCGGAGACAAATTCCTTGTGTGTTTTGGACATACTTGGCAAATAAAGATGATTCTGATTCTGAATTAGATAGCTGGGATAGGCTCCAGCATGCCCGCGACCCTAGTGAGGATAAGCGGTATGGAAAATGGATGGGTAAATATCAACGATTTCCTTTCCATAGAACTTGCTCCATAGGTACATCGGTAAAGGTAAAAGACGAATCAACAGTCTTTTTTTCTGAATACAATCAAAATGTAGCGCAGCAGTACAGGTACTTATTTCTCAGGAAATGAGTAGCTACTTCTCTGCTCTTCTCCGCTTTGTGAAGTAACGTCAGAGCCTGGATTGGGAAAGTTCATTTTCTACGCGAACTAGTTCTTTTCAATTCACCGTTCCACAAATGAACTAGTTTAGTTCATAGTTCAAAATTTTTGAACTAAGTGCACCATTTCAAAAATGAACTATTTCATAGTTCTTTTTTGTTTTTGACGGGCTATTACCCTTAAGATACTGGCATTTCATTCTCCCATTCAGTCCACACTAGTAGCCGGCTGCAGCTTTCACCCTGCAATCTCAAAAACATGATAAAAATCTTGTTGCTTGAATGGTCTTTTTTTTAAATTAGGAATTAAAACGGGCGGCACGGAGGACGACTGGTTAGAGCGTCAGCCTCACAGTTCTGAGAACCCAGGTTCAATCCCCGGCCCCGCCTGTGTAGAGTTTGCATGTTCTCCCCGTGTCTGCGTGGGTTTTCTCCGGGCACTCCGGTTTCCTCCCACATCCCAAAAACATGCATGAATTGGAGACTCTAAATTGCCCGTAGGCATGACTGTGAGTGCGAATGGTTGTTTGTTTCTATGTGCCCTGCGATTGGCTGGCAACCAGTTCAGGGTCTACCCCGCCTCCTGCCCGATGACAGCTGGGATAGGCTCCAGCAAGCCCGTGACCCTAGTGAGGAAACGTGGCTCAGAAAATGGATGGATGGATGGAAGGAATTAAAACAAATGACGCAACACTGTATGAGAGGAACAATGGTGAAAGGACACTGGCTGACTATATTAACAAAATAGTTTATTTGATCTATTCTTATATTACAAAGCGAAATTCCATATCATGACAGTGTGATCGTACGGAGTTTTAACTAAAGCATTCTGACACAAACAATAATTTTTCTAGTAAACCTCATCAATTTTTATAATCGTGCTGTATTATGAAAGAATCACCAAAGAACACATTCACTCCCATTTACGCAGTATCCCTGAAGGCACCTTGCGTTCTCACGCGGCCGTAGCCGCACTGAATCAGTTGCCAATTACAGCATTGATCCGCCGACATGAAGGCTCGTATGTAGTGTACTCAGACGGGTTTCTCCTGGAAGTCGCAAACAAAACCTGGCTATCTTGAATGAAAATGAACTTTTCATTTGCAAACCGTTTTAGCGGCTTTTAAACAGTAACTTTTTAAAACCAGGGTATACCTTGAAAGAGGGAACCGGCCCATGCCGAGCTGGGAGTTCACTGTACATATGAAAAGGTACACCGATGTAAAATCGCAGCGGTTATTGTGATCATCCAGGACCAAAAGGTGTGATCAATGACTGGAGGAAGTACAAGCAGCTGGAGGTGGAGCAGAAGCAGGAGCAGAAGAACGAGATGGAGCGCCTGATCAAGAAGCTGTCCATGACGTGCCGCTCTGACCTGGACCTGGAAAAAGACAAGGAGAAGCAGAAGGAGCTGCAAGAGAAAATCAAAGGCAAAGTAAGTCACGTAGCCGAGCAAAAACTGCAGCGTCCTTCTTCATACAATAAGTCTCGCCCTTCTTCTTCTGCAGCAGCATTTGTTTAGCCACTAAATGCAACTCTTTTACACAGAGAGCCAGATTCCAAACTATTTCCCTTTTTTTCCCCTGTAAAAAAATTGGACAAAATTTGATTCACCCCCCCTTAAAATTATGCTTTTTTTTCCCCTCTTAAAAATAGCCTTTACAATGTAAGAAGTGGCAGTTATCTTCAAGCCCTTCTCTTAATTGCCCCTCAGTGCTTTGGAGGAGGATTTACAAGGACGGTGTACATCTGTGTTGGGTAGTTTGAGCAAGTCCTGTAAACACGGCGTGTAGAACAACGCAATCGTTCAAAACCGCAAAAGACGAGCCGCTCTTCCGCAATGCGGGAGATTTTGTGCAAAGAGCCCATTTTATTCCTGTAAATTAATAACTTATTTCTTTCGTAATCAAGATTACATTTTGGATTTAAGACTTTTGTCCCTGTAAATGCTGACATCTTTCTAAAAAAAAAACAATACAACTTAAAATGCCATGCTCTTAACATGGCATTTTGTTCTCATAAATTAACTTTTTTTCATGTTACAAATAAGGTGCAAAAGTAATTTTCCTTGAGAATAAAATCTTATTAACAGAAAAATATTTAATTGAGAAGAATAAAATGGCCATTTTAGGAGAATAAAGTTATTTATGAAAAGAGGCCTAATTTTTATGATAATTGTGACAGAAAAAAGTAAAGTTCTCATAAATCCAGAAAGAAAAATGTGCTTTCCCCCCAGCCCCCTCCCCCTATTAATGTGCAACTTTTTTTTCCTCTGAAAATTATTCCTAAAATGTTGCAAACATTTTTTATTCACATTTTATTTTTCATCTACATTTCCTGCGCGCAGATGACCATGCAGGAGTACAACATCCTCCAGCAGGAAGAGGACGACGAGGACTTCCTGCAGCACTACCGCACACAGCGCATGGAGGAGATGCGGCGGCAGCTGTGTCGCGGCAAGCGCTTCGAGCACGTCCAAGAGCTGGCCGGCGGCGAGGACTTCCTGGAGGCGCTGGACGAGGAGGACAAGAACACGCCGGTCGTGATCCACATCTACGAGCCCGACGTGGTGGGCTGCGAGGCCATGAGCGGCAGCCTGGCGTGCCTGGCGCACGAGTACCCGCTGGTCAAGTTCTGCAGCGTGCGCAGCTCGGCCGTCGGCACCAGCGCGCTCTTCCGGGACAGCGCTCTGCCCGCCCTACTCGTCTACAAAGGCGGGGAGCTCATCGGCAACTTTGTGCGGCTCACCGACCAGTTGGGCGAGGACTTCTTCGCCGTGGACGTGGAGGCCCTGCTGCAGGAGTACGGCATGCTGCCCGAGAAGGTCCTCGCGGTCACCAAGACCGTCCGCAACGGCGCCATCATTCAGAGCAATCTCAGCGACGACGACGACTCTGACCTCGACATAGACTAGAGCGCTATCTGGCTTATATTCTGCATGGACTCTTTCCATGTCTTTCCCCCCCCCCACACACACTTTTTTTTTCTTGTAAATACACAATTTTCCCCCCCCCATAAATGTACAACTTTTTTCCTCCTAAAATCACTGTTATAAATAACTTCATAATAACTTTTTCAATATTAAGACTTTTTTTTCATAAATACCAAACTTTACCTTGATAAATCTACAAAATACATTTTATTCTAAATAAAGTAGGACTTTTTCTCATAAATGCCAATTTCATACACATAAAATTATTGCTATTTTTCCTCCTAAAATAACATTTGTTACACATTAATAACGATTCTGATACTATCGAGACTTGATAATGACTTTTTTCCACTTACAGTTCCAATTTGAAATTGCAACGTTATTTTCATAAATTAAGAGCTTTTTTAATATAATTTTGTCCTCATTTGTACCAACTTTCCCCCCTCATAAATTCACAGTCATGCATGGTAAATAAAAATTTTATAACTTCTGAAATTAATTTTTTTTCTCGTACGTGAATAACATTTTTCTGTTGATAGTAACTTTTTATTTTTATTGAGAAATGTGACAATTTCTTCAATTTCTTTCAAACTTAAGATTTTCTCAAAAATATATAGTATTTTCACGCAAATACTTTTTTTTTTTTTTTTTTTTTTTTTAAACGTCATCAAAATGTGAAACTTTATTCTGTTAAATTATAAAAAACATTTTCTTTTAGTCATCATTTGGGAAATATTTTTTCCCCTCAAACATTTGCAACTGTATTCTCCTAAAAATACATGGGTTAAAGCAATATCAGCGACGACGACTGACCAGCTAATATCCAGGTGACCTGTTGACATTATGCATGGACCCTTAACATTTTATTTTCTACTCACCAGCAGCAATGACTAAACAACAAAAACATCTACACTGAAAAATCATCATCAATCCATGTTTAAAGGGCCCACATGATGAAAACAGTTCCCAGCTGTCTTAACATGTTAGTGACGTTCTTCAATTAAAAATTCCCCAAGGATCGACAATAACAGTACACTTAACATCCACTTGTCACACTGTGGTTCAAATCACTCTTGGTTTTTGTTGTTTGTTTGTTTGTTTGGGGGTGGGGGTCTCAGTTCTGCTTTCGTTACCATGACAATCAGGGACAGAGCTAAGGCATGTAACAAAGTGAGCGAACACTTGGTGTTGCCAACTTAGTAACTTTGTAGCTAAATAAACTTATCTGAGACCTCTAGTGACTATAGAAAATAGAGACTGTGTGTCCAAACTATCAAAAAGTCAATTTTCCGTCACACAAGGTGTTCGTGTGATTTTTTTTTGCTTTTTTTTTTTTTTTGCAAGTCTATTTATTTATTTGTGTTTTTTAAAAAAAATAACTTTCCTGCTTTTGCTAGCATCCTAATATTAAATGGCTTTCTCAAATAGCGAGCCTTCAACCCACATGGACCTCAATTAGATTGTTTTCTAACTTTTGTCTGTGTTGCAATGTTTCAATTATTGTTGGGGGGGGTGGAAAAAAAGAAAGCAAACAATGTTGACTCCCATGCTGCTTGTATTTTTATTGACCGGGCCTGTCCAATATGGTAAAACATATTTTGTTTGATTGTTTTTATATAAAACATTCTTTTAGCAGGCATGTTTGGAGGGGACCTACAAACTAGAATTTATACAAAAAAAATCAAATTATTTTTTTCTTATGGTAAGGAATTCTAAGCTTTTTAGCAACACAAAACTATGTTGTTTTGCGGTTATATTTTATTCATATGAAACATTTTTGAGCAGGTTGGTTAAAGTCCCTGTAAAATAAGAATTAATTTAAGTCTGTTATATATTATACATATCTGTTATATTTTATACATATAATTTTTCAGCAGGCATATTTAGAGGGAGCTGAGAAACTACAATTCTTACCCCAAAAAGTTAGAGTTAGAAATTAATAGAGACAAGAAGTAGCATAGGAATTATTTGTAAGATTTTTATCTGAATGACCTGCATATAAAACATTTTTGGGCAGGCGTGTTTTGAGGAGGCCTAAAAAATATTCTTTATTATATATTTTAAATACATATACAATATAATGAAATAAAAACATTTTAAAAAGTAAATTGGGAATTAATCGTATTTTTCTTATTAGTAATACGAATATTTTTGTGCAGGGATGTTTAAAGAGGACCTAAAAACTTAATCCTATTTACTAAACGATAAAAACTTCGTACTATATGTATTTGTATAAAACATTTTTGATCTGGAATTTTTAGACTGGGCCTTATAACTATAGTTCTTGTATAACACAAAAACATATTTTAGCGCAAGTAATGAACTCATATTTGGATTCTAATTTCTTTCATGTAAAACATTTTGCAGCAGGCACATTTAGAGGGCGCCTAAAAGCTTTCACTTTATTGAGGCAACCAATAGCTATTGTCCTTATTGGGTCGTTAATGTTACGTCTTCCATAACAGCCAATAGTAACGCTGCTTACTTGGGGAGTCGGCCAACACACGCCAGGTAAAATGGCGTTCTAACACAAACATTTTGTTTAGCATTTCTTCCACAAGGCCGGACAGAATGGCTCCGAAGCGGTCAAGAAACTCAGTCAAAGTCCGACACCAAGAAGAGTTGAGCAGGGAATTACGAAAACGCAAAATTACTCTCTTCATTCAGCAAGTTGAGAAAGAAGGTTATACGACGTGAACTCTGTTCCTTTTTACTCGTTCAGTCGTTGTCCTTATCTCAATGCCTTATTCAACTTTGACACGCAGCACAAGAGCGAATGTACGAACTGGTGAGCAGACTGGACAACTTGTTGGCAAATATCGACAGAGTGTTCAGCGTGGAGCTGATGAAGTTTCCGCCCTCAATTCGAAAGATGCGCGTTGGGGATTCTTTGACTGGTGAGTCGGATTTGGTGAGTCGGATAATGTACGTTAGTTGAAACATCGAGCAGGTTGGCCCGTTGCTGCGATGCGTAAGCGCTTTCGCCATACTGGATGTGGCAAACTCTTTATAGTCCAGGGGCCACATACAGCCTAATTTAATGTCAAAGGGGGCGGACCACTAACATTGTACCATATGTAATATAATAATGACAGCACGTTTTCCCCTTTGTTTTAATACAAAACACATACTTTGGGGGGGGGTTGGACTACTCAAGCACTGGGTAACTAGTGGTAACTTCTGGGTCATTTTTTGAGTTAGAGCATGAATGGTATAAAAAAATAAGTTAATCTCTAGATATGGCCCAACAATATCGCTTTCACTAAAACAATAAATGAAATAAAAATCATTATAAAATAACAAATAGAGGCAAATTTAGCCACTAGAAATTGTTTTAAACGAACTATTTGTTTACACTGGTGAAACAGCACAAAAGGCTGACTTGGCAGAGATGCTATGACAGCTGTTTTTTTGTGTTTTTTTCCTCTCTCTCCGTAGTGTGTAAGCCTGTCAACATTGCTACGACATTGTTAAAAGTAGCGAGTAGAGTGTAGCACAATGTCACTGAGGAAGAATAGCGGTCCTTCCTCAGCCTGATGAATCTACTTGTGACCTGTGAATGAGGAGAAGCGGTAAAGAAAACAGATGGATGAATGATTATAAATCCCCTGCCAAATATATATTTTTGTAACTTAGCATTTGCTGAAATACTCACACCCCTTTGCAGTATGTGCTCTTTCTATAATGCTGTAAAGATGGTGCCAAAGCCATGCCTAAACGGGTATTGGTCCCAAGGAAGTATGTTGAAGTGATCTCGACGGAGACAAGCTCAATGTTTGTCGCAAAGGAAAAGTTCAGCCTGTCTTGTTAGTGGAGACGCTTCACAGCGCTTACATGTACATGGACACTTTAGAGCAAAACATTTTCGGGGATGTATCTCTTACACTCGGTTTTTCTCTATTGGCGGTAGGTCTTGCAAATGGTGGCGGCTTAGTGTCGCTACGTTGGGTAAATTTTAGTTCAAAAGGAAAGTCTTGTTTGTTTGGAGGCTGGCTTCACCACAGGATTTCACAGTATGCTGAACATGCGTACGTGGCTATCGTATTGGACACAAAGTCAGCATATTGTAATGGTAAAACGATGTCACAGTCCAAGCAGCTTCACCGATCGCTGCGCTCGGCCGAATCCAATATGGCGGCAACATCGGCGTACGATTCGGCACTCGAGGCGGCATCTTTATGTATTATACGTCTATGAGTAGCCTGCACAAGGCTGTCGTTATGCTCTTTTTGTTCCCTTTTGGCAGAAGAAATGTCAGCCAGCGAGGTGTCATTAGCCGTGTGGGTGAGCTGCTGTGTGACTCGGCTGCCGCTTCGTCGAGCGGTGAGTAGAAGTAATGACGGCTCGCTCATGTGCTGTGATTGCAGGAGCAGGAGTCTCCCGAGATGAAGTGGCGGACCCTCGAGAGGGTGCCCAGCACAAGAGGTGATCAGAAACAATTATTACCTTTTTAAATGATGACAACTGCCAATAATACAAATACTGATTTAGAAAAAAAAACAAAAAACATATAAATGGAATTCAGTGGCTTTACCATTATTGATCAAATTCTATGAAAATGACATGTTTTTTTTCTCTGACTATAATCTCAGAGAATATATAAGTAGTATTACCTTAAGATATGAAATATGTTTACATTTTAAAGTAAAGCATTTCCAAAATGTTTTCAGGATTTTTGTTCTATACAAAACGTTTTTTTTATTTTAATTTGTTTAGGGACTAGATAGAAATTGACATTTTGTACGATAGTTGAGACTCATGCATACTGTACACCTTCGTGAATATATTTTTAATTCTTTCAATAATTGTTTTGACTTTCGAAGGAAAATCAGTTGATCCCGTCTTGGTTCAACCCTATTCGACTGGAAGGAACTCTCGCAAGACAACAGCCAAGGTACAGAAGCTCTCTCCACCTGCTGCTGCACTGTGACGTTGATTGCGCCTTTTTGTGTCTTTGTTGTTGTTTCAGGCGGACAAAGGAGCAAACAAAAGCCGGCCTTCAACCGGCAGCATCAGCGCGGGAAATCTGGGGTACGTCTCGCGGCGTGTCCACGCGTCACGTGCGTTTTAAGTCTTTCGCGTTTCCACAGGGCTTTGGCGAGCGCCTCGAAAGGACGCCGCTGGACGAAGCCCTGCGACGAGGCCGTGCCGTCCAAACGGAAACTCAGGTATTCGTGTGGTTTGTTTGTCATTCATGGATTTGATCCGTTAACGTTGATTGATGACGTTTCAGAGATTTATTCACATTAGAGACCTTTTGACCGGAGGTATGTGCTCCCAAGGTGCAAATAATGTGCCGAGGTCGTCTTGCTTCACCTGCGCAAGTCCCTGTGTGAGTTAGAAAGGGTGCAGCATTACTCTTGGACAACAGACACATGGACTAGCTGAGCCAAATCATATTAAATTGTTTTCCCAAAAGGGAGCACCAACTGGTACTTTTCACATCAGTTAAAAAAATATGTCAGGATCACAAATGCCTTTTTTTTTTTTTTTTTTTAATAAAAGAAAAGTATTTTAAAAACAAAAACACATTATTAACAGTGTCAATACTGTACTTCAGATGTATTTATTGCTCTTTGCATTGGCCTCAAAAATCCATGTCGCTAGGGCCCTCATGTACAGTATCGCTTTACTAACTTTTTAAATGATGATAATGGCGGAATGTTCTGGGGATTGAAAAATTAAAGGCAAAGCTTGTTTTGAATAATGTCCTTTGCTTTTTCTAGAAGGGGTAAAACACGATTAAAATCGGATTCAAATCAATAAATTAATAATATATTCCATCCATCCATTTTCTGAACCGCTTCTCCTCACTCGGGTCGCGGGCGTGCTGGAGCCTATCCCAGCTATCATCGGGCAGGAGGCGGGGTACACCCTCAACTGGTAGCAAGCCAATCGCAGGGCACATTCAACCAAACAACCATTGGCACTCACATTCCCACCTACGGGCAATTTAAAGTCGTCAATCAACCTACTACGCATGTTTTTGGGATGTGGGAGGAAACCGGAGTGCCCGGAGAAAACCCACGCAGGCACGGGGAGAACATGCAAACACCACACAGGCGGGGCCGGGGATTGAACCCCGGTCCTCAGAACTGTGAGGCAGACGCTCTAACCAGTCGTCCACCGTGCCGCCCAATAATTAATTTTTGTAAATAACATTTTATTTTTAAAGGCCTATCGCCCAGTCCTAGTAGCATCCCTAATTTGTTCTGCTTGTCTAGGTCCGTGTTCTCCACGGGGGACTTGGACTGCTCAGTGGCCGGATCCTCCGCACACATCACTGTAACCACAGGACGGGGACAGGTACTATTATTCTCATATTACAGCAACTTTTTTTCATTAAAAAAAATAAAATAAATGGTAATGTTACCTTTTTTAAAAGGGTCATTTTTAAGTCTGGTAAATGTTTGACAACCCCTGGAATACAAGACACCAATCCACCTTCTGTTGGCGCTTATGTGTTGGTTTGTCCTTTGTTTCTATTTGATGCCAGACCATGTGCTTTTCTGAAGAAACCAAGGACAAAATCGACTACAACTTGTTGGATGACGTGGCCTTGGGTCAAGTGCAGAAACTTTCGGTAAAGTGCCGCTTCAGCAGGCACTCTTTTAATTTGTTTTAAAAATGTTATTTTATTTTTTGGTAACAAGCAAATGTGGCTATAACTTTCTGTCTGACCTCACACAGAAACTGATAGAATACGTGTCGGGAAGAGGCCGCTGGCAGAAATGAATCACCACGTCTCTCTTTTCTTTTACCCTCTCAGTGTCTTTTGTTTTGTGGTAGGGATATTTTTATAATAAAGTGAATTATTGGCACAACGTGTGGATCACATGAGTACCATTAGACACATGCGAAATGCATGTTTCTTGCATTTCTAGACCAAGGGACACCCTTTAAAAAACAAATTAAGTCAAATATATAAAATATTTGAAATGAAGTAAGTCCGATTTTCTGAGAAGTAAATTTGACGTACTCAGAGCACAATAATTAGCGAATTTATAACCGTAATGAGTGATTCAATCATTTATTTGGTGATGAGAACACATTTGATGAGTGGGATGCTGCTGAGAAATTGAGTAAGAATGAAGGGACAGGCAGCACAAAAACTTAAGATTTAAATCAACTCGCAGGAGGAGGAAATCAACGGCAAGAAAAGATTAAAATAGTCGATTCAAATGTGGCAAAATAAATTAAATACGAACAGCACTTCACTGTTGATGTTTGGAATGATGCCCTGCAACAATTTGATGCTGCCGTTCAGTCAATGATCAACAGAGAGAGCACAGCAATGCCAGCCTGAGCGCTGGCACAGAAATAATATACAGGGTTGCAAAATGTAAAGCTTCAAGGCATGGTTTGGGTTTCAAAATAGGGTTTCAAGACAGGTGTGAGGTTTCAAAAAAGGCTTAGGCTTTCAAATTGTGGTTTAAACAGAGATAGGGTTTCGAAACAGAATTACGGTTTCAAGAGAGGGTTAGGTTTTCAAAGTCAGGTTTTAGAAAAAGAAAAAAAAAAAAAGGGGTTAGGGTTTCAAAGTATGGATTTAAAACTGGAACAAATAAGGGTTTTAACACAGGTTTTCAAGTTAGGTTTCAAAACGGATAGGATTTTAAATGAGGGTTTCTAAACCAGGGCTATTTTTCAAATTTGTGTTTCAAACAGGGTTAGGGTTTCAAAGTAGGGTTTTAAAACTGGGTTAGGGGTTCAAGTTGCGGTTTCAAATAAGGGTTTTATGACAGGGTTAGGGTTTCAAACACGGTTCGGGTTTCAAAGTAGGATTCCACATTTATTTATTTTGATTTTATTATTCTTTTTTTTTTTGCCAATGTCTTTGCCACAAAAGTGTTCTGTGTCAGTTGACTGTCTATTGTCGTACGAGAGCGGCTCCTACTACCGGAGACAAATTCTTTGTGTGTGTTTTTTTGGACATACTTGGCAAATAAAGATGATTCTGATTCTAAAACAGGGTTAGGGTTTCAAATTACACTTACAAATAAGGGTTTTAAGACACGCCTAGGATTTCAAATTAGGGTTTCAAAGGAGGGTTTCGAATAAGGGTCAGGGTTTCAAAGTAGGTTTCAAAACAGGGTTATGGTTTCAAAGTAGGGTTTCAAATAAGGGTCAGTGTTTCAGATTAGGTTTCAAAACAGGGTTAGGGTTTCAGATTAGTGTTTTAAAACAGGGTTAGGGTTTCAAATTACTGTTTCCAATAAGGGTTTTAAGACACGGGGTTTCAAAAAAGGTTTTCAAAACACAGCGTTTCAAATTAGGGTTTCAAAACAGGATTAGGATTTCAAAGTAAGGTTTCAAAACAGGGTTAGGGTTTCACAATAGGGTTTTAAGATAGGCTAGGGTTTCAAACAGGGTTTCAAAACAGGGTTAGTGTTTCAAATTAGGTTGTTAAAAAAGGGGTTAGGGTTTCAAAGTAGGGTTTCTAAACAGGGCTATGATTTCAAAGTAAAGTTTCCAAACTGGGTTAGGGTGTTAAAGTACTGTCTGTTTCAAAACAGGTTTATCCCGTTTTGAGAGAGTATTAGGGCTTCAAATTAGGGTTTCAAATCAAGGATAGAGTTTCAAATTAGAGTTTTAATACTGGGTTAGGGTTTCAAAACAGGGTTAGGGATTCAAATTATGGTTTCAAAACAGGGTTAGGGTTTCTAAATAGGGTTTCAAATAGGCTTGAGGTTTAAAGAGAGTTTTAGGGTTTCAAATCACAGTTACAAGACTGGGGTAGTGTTTCAAAGTAGGGTTTCAAAACAGGCTTTGGGTTTCAAAGTAGGGTTTTAAAGCAGTGGTAGGGTTTACAGTTGGATTTCAAAACAGGGTTAGGGTTTCAAATTAGGATTTAAAGAGGGTTTTAGTGTTTTAAAACAGTGTAGGGGATTTAAAACAGTGTTAGGGTTTCAAACAGGATTTAGGGTTTCAAATTAGGGATTCAAAACGATTAGGGTTTGAAATAGGGTTAGGTTTTAAAAATAGGGTCAGGGTTTCAGAGTAGGGGTTTAAAACAGGTTTAGAATTTGAAGTTAGGGTTTCAAAACAGAATGAGGGTTTAAAAAGAGGGTTAGAGTTTTAAAGTAGGGGTTTAAAACAGAGCTAGAATTTGAAATTAGGGTAAATTTTCAAAACAGGATTAGGGTTTCAAAGTAGTATTTCAAACACTCTGGGTTAGGATTTCAAATTGTAATTGTAATCATAAAAAAACTGACTTAGGTCCTACCTGTTGTTATCTAACATTGCAAAACCAGAAAATCTATGCTGGAGGACTAAATAGCATTGACATTCCCTTGGAAAGGTTTCGGAATCGGAACGAATCTTCACCGTCAAGCCCTCGGACATTGCGAGGGACGAGGAGCGTTATTTTGGCAATCGGTAAACAAGTAGTCTTTCAAGATCTTTAATGCCACGCCCATCTGAAGTTTACTGTCAAACATAAAACAGTTACACCATGTGTGTTTAATACAGTCAAACAATTGCCTGAAGAAAGGCCCAGCTAGCTTAATGCTAACATTAATTAGCATCCATGTTGCGGTGCTTCAACCCTTTACGCGACGGATTGAACACAAATGGTTGAGCAACATGAAGACAGGCAACACAACGGCACTCACAGTCGTATACTCTTTCTATCCTTTGTGCAGAATGACAAATATTAGCGCTGTACTGATGAGCTAAGAGGAGTTGAATTGTTATGAATCCCACACAGTTCTAGGACACACCCCGCTGCAATATGAGGACTCTTTGACTATAATGACAATGTTTTTTTTGGGGGGGTGAAAAGATTAATGATTGGATACATGAAAAACATCTGGCAAGAAAAAGTTTACCATCCATTTTTTTTCCCCCAAGTGAATCTTTTTCTCGATTCACAGGCTCAAGCAGGCCGTCGTCACCATCGTCGCCATCAGGAGCAGGCTGGGCCCGCCGTGGAGAGGCCCGGCTGAACTGTGCAGGTCACGTCCGCACAAGGCGTGTTCCAGAAGCACATGAGTCTCTGCGCTCACCGCTAATTGGAAAAGTAGAACAACAACAAAAACAATAATAATAATAATAATAATATTGCTGCTGATGATGGGATACACACCCAGCTGTGACCACTCTTCCCAGAGATGCTGGAAGGCTTCGCTGTGGTGCTCGTGATGTGTCGGGTCTACAAACACACAAGAGCTGAATGAAAAAGTATGCGTGCAATGCGGATGAATTGAAAATTGAATAAGATTTTGGGGTAATATTAATAATCAAAAATTCAATGAAGACAGGGAGAGATAAGATATTTTGAAAAATAAAAAAAAAATTCGGCTAATAAAGGATAAAAACTGGAAGAGTAAATAAAAAGTAAAATAATGAAAAATTAATACAACATAAATGCATTTCAATTTTAATAAATATATATATATATGATAATGAATATGTACGATAATTACAAAATGTTTGAATATACTAAACAAGACTAAACACATTTTTTTCATGTATATTAATTTAGCTAAAAACAAAAAGAGCTCCTTGCACATGATAAAATATTTGATTAAAAATACTTCAATTATTAAAAAATTATCATAGTACAGGAAGACAACTAAAATACAAATAAATTCAATAAATACAATAAAAATAAAATGCATTTGTATTTTAATTGAAATTGTGCGGCTTTTAGGATATTTATGAATGTTAAAATGCTGAGAATGAAATAAAAATGTAAAATTAAAGAAATATAAAAATGGAAATACCATAAAGTAAAGAGGACTGCGCTTGATGCAGTTAATTCTGCGAATTTAAGGATATTAATAATTGTTAACTTAGGACAAAGTAAAATAAAAAACAAATACAATATTTTTTAAAAACAAATAAACTCGTAAAATAAAGACAACCAAGCTTGAACACATTATTAAATTGTGTGGATTATAGGATCATGGCAATAAATGTTGGCAGCCAGGGAGGATTACAGACAGACATGAATAGGAAATGAAAAATGGACACCAAATATGAAACCATTGTGGACTCGGTTTTCACAAATTGACAAAAAAAGCCTCTTCCGTCATTCCTTCCAAATCAAAAACAAATTATTCTTCAAAATGCTCCTCGTAGGAACATTAAAGAGCAAGCGGCGCTACCGTCGGAGTGATGCCAGAGCATGCGTCGGAGCTTCCCGAGGGCTTGCGTGAGGTTCTCCAGCCGGTCGTGGAGGCGTATGTTCTCCTCGATGAGCTCGTGGATGGTGTCCTGCAGCTCAAAGGCGTCTCCCGGCAGAAGCACCAGCAGCACTGGCACGCTGACGAGGGCAAGCGACACCGACGCAGGCCCCGGCGGTGTCATGGCGAGCGACATGCAGGAACGCGACTCCAAGAGATTTGTTTGCCGCGATTGATTTGTGCACCGCGTTTTAACACAGAAGGGAGGAGGGGAAGCTTTACTTTCCAGTGTGATGGATGGAAAGCTGCCTGCGGGAGTGTTGCAAAAATCCATGCCACCATTGTACGTGTGCACACAGGCGGGAAGCTGACGTGTACACGGAAGCAGTGTTTTCCAACTTGTGTCGAGCCAAGGTGAGTATTTGACATTTGCAAAATCTCAAAGCACATTTCTTTTTGGGACGTTTTGGCAACACTGGCTAATAGAGCATTTACCTGTTCGGTTGCTATACACACTAGAATAGGTGGATGAAAAAAAGCTACATATGTAATGAATGATTTTTGAATGACGAATGACATTTGATCATCTTTAGCTTTCACCAAAAGAAAAAAAAGTACATGAAACCAAACTTTTTCCAAACAAAAAGCTTTTATTTTGAATTATACCGGCTCTGCATTTATGCGGTCTTGGCAGCCCTGGTGCGCTTCTTCTTGACCACTACGGGCTTCTGGCTCTTCAGGATGGCGCTGGCACGGCGCAGGGAGGCCTGAAGACATGACAACAAATAATAAGCTCCTGGTGAAAACATTTTTTTAAATAAAGAGCAACGCTGACCATGCACAGGTCCTTCCTATAGTTGTTCTTGCGAATGATGTGCCTCAGGCTGTTGAGAGTGGCGCGGGAGTTCTTGTTGATGGTGATCTTGTTGTAAGAAGTGGCTGGCTTGTTCTGACCTGTGGAGAAAAACAAACAAAAACAAACAAAAAACATCCTGTTAGCATGCAAGCTAAAATCCTTCAAAGCACTTTCGTACGAAGTATTTACATTAAAGCCAAGTCTGTAGTCAAATTCTTTTTTAAGTCCAGGGTCATAATGTTATGGCACCTTTTGCTCTGTAATTTCACATTCTCCACCATAAGTCAGCTTTACAGATACCACATCTGCAGTGTGATAGGGTAATGACTGGGCTATGTGCGGAGAGGTTAAGTCAAATGATAAAAGGCAGCGAACGTGAAAATTGTTTTTTATTAAAAAGACAAAAACAAGTACAAAATGTATATATCTAAAAAATTGTAATATAAAATAAAGGAGCTCACTGCTGAAAGACAATTCTGTGTATTTTACAATAAATCCTATCTGAACTAAAAAAAAAAGCTGAAAAGTCAAAGATCAAAAATCAAGTAGCATAATATAAATAAAATAGCCAGACTGAGCTTACTGCAGAAAAGCTAACTGGATTTTAGGATAATGAGAAATGCTCGCAGGAGGGTAAAAACAAAAATGCTACAGTAAGTATATTAATAATTTAAACAGCATTAAAAATGTACAATGCAATCTGGGAACTTGAGTACAGTTGTATGGTGGTAGAAAGAGTAATTTATTGTCTTGAGGGTGAAAGAGAAGCAATCTATTTGCCCACGTTCTTTTTCTTCTTCTTTTTTTAAACTCAGGGGCAGGGCATCCATTTGAGCAGAGGTGGACTAAATGGGGAAATAAACGCCATACCTGCACGCTTCTTGAGCACGACGACCACTCCTTTGCCGTCAGCCGCCGGCTGCACGCCCACCGTCTTCTTGTGCACCAGGCCGTTGAAGCGGAACGAGTTCCTGGCCTTCAGGTTGTTGGGCTCCTGCCGTTCAACACACCATCCGTATTGAGGGACGTTTCACACACAAACTTCTTGTGGGTTTGTAATTAATGTTTGGGTTGAAAAGGATCCTCGCACTTCAGGTGTATTTTTTTTTTTTTTTAAATCCAATTATCAGTAAGCCATTCATCTTAAAGAGTGACGATGTAAGATGAGTTTGAAATGCTACTTCAATGTTTTGGTATCAGTTTGGAGTGTTTAAGGTTTAAACCATTAACAAAGGCTCTTCTAATCATTTCTAGACAATTTCAGATGACTCACAGTGCTGTAGGTCTGTCCGTTCCTCTTGAGGAGGAAGCTGGAGCAGTTCCTGATCACCATCCACTGCAAGTGGGACGACATGATGAACCTGGACAATATTGGATATGATTAAATTCAACTTTTTTTTCAATATACAAATGCAGAAGAATATTCATACATGTCATCCAACACCACAAATGTCTAATTTTTTAGTTGTTCTACTCTTTCTACATTTCTCTATTGATTCAAACCATTCCAGAACATTCAACGACGGGCTACTGGTTAGCACATCTGCCTCACAGTTCTGTTCGGTTCAAATCCAGGCCCTGCCTGTGTGGAGTTTGCATGTTGTCCCCGTGCCTGCGTGGGTTTTCTCCGGGTACTCCGCTTTTCTCCGATATCCCAAAAACATGCGTGGTAGGTAGACTGAGGACTCTTAAATTGCTCGTAGGTGTGAATGTGAGTGCGAATGGTTGTCTATTTATATGTGCCCAACCAGTTCAGGGTGTACCCCGCCTCTCGAAGACAGCTGGGACAGGCTCCAGCACGCCTGTGACACTGGTGAGGATAAGCGGTACAGAAAATGGATGGATAAAGTTACCCATCGTTCCAATCCCAAATTCAAACAGTTCAGCTCATTCAAAACATCTTCGGAACAACTTTCAACATTAACATGAATTTAACACTTTTTACAATAGTTACCAAAATGAAGTGTTTTTTTACATTTGACCTCTTCCTCCATTTCCTAACCGATTTGAACCATTCCAACTTCAAACTGTTCCGCTCATTCAGGACATCTTGAGAAATACACCTACTTCTCAAAGGTTCTTAAACCTTTCACAATATCTCGACTGATTATTCCAAGTCTTACATTCTACATTTCATTTAATTCGACAGTATTTCAGCTTAGTGTCACCTTTCAAGAATTGAGAATTTACACAGAATTTGCATTCTCCTCTAGTTACATACAGTATGACAACGAAATGCGACATCAACGTAAATTGTACAATGCAAAGGTGACATGCAGACAAGCGAGCTCACCGAAATTAGTTATTAGGGGCTAACAGCAGAGCCAGTGCATGTGGGACTCCCTAAACCATGGTAGTATTTAAAAAAATAATAATAATAACATTCATAAACGGTGTGGTGGCCAAGAGCCCGTTTGCTAATGTTAGCCCCGGACGGCGAGACATAACCAACACGACGTTATTATTCCACCTTTTCAGGACATGGGTCCACTTACTATTATGTTAAGTAATAAATAATAACCACAGCAATAGTATCTTACACAAAAGTCCTAAATATATGTGGGGGGGAAACGTGAATTTTAGTACTAGTACTAGCAGCCGAAGCGACCACGTTACCTTTTAGCAGAAGAAAAGGAGCAGAGAAGGCGGAAACCGCTTTACGCCAACTCAACTAGCGATTAATCCGCGCTTCTCGTTAGATTTTTTTGAAAATAACGACCGCTTGACAATAAATTGCATTTTATTATATTTATTCATATAAAAATTGCGTATAAATTATGTTTCTACGATAAAACATGATATAAATGAAATTGTGTTAAGTTCTATTTGTTTACGAGAGAAGCGGATGAACACATTTCCACTTCATGCGTCGATGTTCCAGTACGTCATCATGATGCGCCTCGTGTTTATGAACGGTCGCTCGACATTCAAGTTGAATTAAATGAACGAATATTAAAGTAAGTGTATAACGTCGTTAGACATCGATAATATGGGTTCTTGTCGGATCGAATAGAAAAGTTGACGGAATTGGGAAAAGTCGCGAGAAATCGACACAGTTTGGTGTAAGCTCAAATCTCGAGAAAATGTAAGTCATTTGATCTATATTCTTGCATTACTTTTCAAGAGAGTAATCACAAAGTGCTTTACTGTAATTATGGAATACATTACTATCAAATACAGAACCACAACACTTTACAATTAATAAAAGTACAAAAAAACACACAAATCAAAGCCATAAATACAAATAATATATTCTCACTGGAATGTCTACAGAAACAAATGTGTTTGTAGCTGCTCTTTATAAATGTTCACTGAAAAGGCAGCTGTAAACTCAAAAGGAAGTACATTCCACAATTTGGGGGCAATGGACTGCGAGCCTCTATTACCCTTAGTTTTTAAACTTGTGTAAGGGATGTCAAGTAAAAGGCAGTCAACAGACCGCAGTGATAATAAATGTGAGGAAACATGGACAACGATGACAATATGGAGACACTTGGCGAGCAGCTATACACTCGGATTTTCCCCGCACAGAGCGAGCACGCTGGGAAACTGACAGGTGAGGGTGACTGTGTCATGTATGTTCTCTTCAAAAATAATAAGAATAATAATGCACGTATTTGTTTTTGCCTGCAGGTATGCTGCTGGAGCTTCCTGTTCCTGTCCTGATCAGGATGCTGCAGGATGAGGCCATGCTCGCTTTGGCCGTGGAGAAAGCAGTCAGAGCCCTGCAGGGGGATATGCACCAGGAGCCCAGGTACATGAAAAAAATACACTGGATGATAACATACTGGTTTAAAAAGATACAAATATTCTCGATTACAAATTGTATATTTTCATGATTAAAAAAGTCAGAATATTATGAGAATAAAGTTGTATATTTTCGGGATAGAGATAATATTAAGAGAATAAAGTTGAATATGTTAAAGAAACAAATTACACTCTTGAGATTAAAGTTGTAATACTGAGAGAATAAAGTCACACAGTTTCAAGATTCAAGTAATAATATTACAAGAAGAAAGTTGTATATTTTCGAGAGTAATATTGTGACTTTTGAGAATAAAGTCATATATTGGGGAGAAAAGCTGTATATATCAAAAATAAAATGCATCTTTATTTTTAGATAAAAAGTCAATGTAAAAAGGATAAAGGTGTATATTTTTGAGAAAGAAAGTTGCATATTTCTTTTAGGTTAATTTGGAGAATTAAATGACGTACAGTATTTTGGCGCATCAACATCACGTTATTATCTACGAAGGAGCATTAGGGCATTATTATCATTATCCTGCCTTCATTTCCCCGTGAAAAAGTATGACGTTATTCTCGTAATATGGCGAGAGTTTTTTTCCCCCCTGAAAATATATGACCTTATTGTCTTAAAATGTGTGTGGTTCTAATATTCCTCGGTATGTTGCAGCAAAATAACAAGTAAAGACGATGACGACGAATCCGTGTCTTCTGACTCTTTGGGCGAGCAGCTTTTTGACCTGGTTGATGTTTACAACACTGGCTACTCACAGAAAATCACAGGTTCGTCATCTTTCTGACAGCAAAGACACAAATCCACATTTTTTTTTCTGACTTGAAATCACTGCATACAAATGTGATTGTATTGAATTCCGCAAGGGATGTTACTGGAGCAGGACAAGGAGGCCGTGTTAAAGCTTCTGTCAGATCCCAAACAGCTGGAAACACAGGTCAACACAGCGCTCAAGACCTTAAAACAGTATGCACTTACTTTTTCCCATGTTTGCAAAAGTGGAAACTCTAAGGTCAAACAAGTATATTGGGGCTGCAATTCATGCTTATTTTAGTAATCAAGATTATTTTTTCCATTAATCGATGAATTGGACAAAAAACATTTCAATTTCCATCCCTTTATTCAAAAACAGGACATTATTTCAAATTGACAGTGGAGAAAATGCAGAATCATAAATTGATTCAGTTACGTCAGAAAAGCTGCAAAAAATTTGATGATTGTTTACCAAAGTTAAATCAGATGTTTGGAAAAGTCTTATTTTGATTAAACACAAAGATAATCAGTCTGCTTTCATGGAGGACTTTATATTTACTGTTGAGAGGTGGAAATTCTGAGGATTTAGACAATTTGATGTTGCACAATGTCTCTATACGATTAATCGATTATCAAAATAGTTTTTGATTAATTTGATGATCAAATAGTTGTCGATTAATGGATTCATTGTATCACCTTAAATACCAATAGGCAATACAAACCACAAAACAAAAGATAACCATATATTTATAATTCGAAATATAAAGTACAATTGTAATATAAAAAATGATATGCTGTGGTCCAATTAAAAAAAATAAAAAATATATAACTTTAAAAAGCTGCGGGACAATACACATTTTTACATTTTGTTTTAGAATGTTTGTAATCCTAACCCTAACCTAATGCAAAATTTCAAAATTATTTTGGAATATGCTCCAGGCCAATTAAAAATATATACATATTTTTAAAATGGGAAAAAAGGTAGATAAACTGGTTAATAAAAATGAAAAAGTAAATAAAAGATGTCCTGTATCTTATATCTATGTACCACAGCCTCCTCCCAAAAAAACACACCAAAAAACACCCCCCCCAAAAAATTGACAACTTTAAAAAAAGTATATACAGTATGTAAAGTATCAAACCATTTTGAATACACCAGAGGATTATAATAAACAAGTAGCACACAACTGCTTTAAATGCTCACTTAGTTGGAGTTTGGCCAAATTCCAGATTGTTTGAATTCAGGCCCATTGCAATGTGGAGATTCCACTGCAATCACATTCTCAAGTATTAAAACTGTTAAAACTGATCTCACTATTCTGATTGGTGTGCGTGTGTGTGTGTGTGTGTGTGTGTGCACGCAGGCAGCATGCGGAGGTGACGGATGTCAGCGACACGTCG
The DNA here is from genome assembly GCF_024500275.1 of Phycodurus eques. Lineage (NCBI taxonomy): Eukaryota > Metazoa > Chordata > Actinopteri > Syngnathiformes > Syngnathidae > Phycodurus > Phycodurus eques. The sequence continues at coordinate 17,496,562 of NC_084539.1, read as the reverse complement.
GACGCGGAGGACACCGAAGGGTTGGGCGAGAAGCTCTTCTTGCAGGTGGAGGAACTGGACCAGCTTCAGGCGCATGAAATCACCGGTGAGCCACAGAGACAACAGGATTTGCACCGTTTTAAGCTAAACGATATCACTAAAAAAAGAATCGAATATCAAAGTAGTTGTCAATTGATTTGATAATTGAATATCTGTTGATTACTCAATTAATTGCTGCACCTCTAAAATGTATTAAGGATTGTGTTTATAGAGACACTTTGAGTTTTGTCGTTGTCATTTGCTTTTTTTTTTTTGTAGAGGGAAAAAAAGCGGTTATAATTGGCAGTTGGATTTTATTTGGGGCTTATATATATTGGGAGATTTTATTTTAAGGGCATATCGCCCAGCCCTCATCACTGTATAATTTTTTTGTGTGTGTGTAGGTATGCTACTGGAGATGGATGCGGGTGTTCTCCACCAGCTTCTTAGAGAGCGCACCATGTTGGAGGCTGCTGTTCACAAAGCAAAAGCAGCCCTCAGCACATAAAATATTGGAATATTTGACGAGTAAAAGTTAAAGGGTATGTGCTTATATCGAGTCTATCCATCCATCCATCCATTTTCTACCGCTTATCCGAGGTCGGGTCGCGGGGGCAGTAGCTTTAGAAGGGACGCCCAGGCTTCCCTCTCCCCAGCCACTTCATCCAGCTCTTCCGGGGGGATCCCGAGGCGTTCCCAGGCCAGCCGAAAGACGTAGTCTCTCCAGCGTGTCCTTGGTCGTCCCCGGGGTGTCCTCCCGGTGGGACGTGCCCGGAACATCTCACCGGGGAGGCGTCCGGGAGGCATCCGAATCAGACGCCCCAGCCACCTTATCTAGGTCCTCTCGATGCGGAGGAGCAGCGGCTCTACTCCGAGCTCCTCCCGGATGACCGAGCTTCTCACCCTATCTCTAAGGGAGATCCCGGACACCCTGCGGAGGAAACTCATTTCGGCCGCTTGTATCCGGGATCTTGTTCTTTCGGTCACGACCCACAGCTCGTGACCATAGGTGAGGGTAGGAACGTAGATCGACCTGTAAATTGAGAGCTTCGCCTTTTGGCTTCGCTCCTTCTTTACCACAACGGACCGATACAAAGTCCGCATCACTGCAGAGGCTACACCGATCCGCCTGTCGATCTCCCGTTCTATTCTTCCCCCACTCGTGAACAAGACCCCAAGATACTTGAACTCCTCCACTTGGGGCAGGATCTCATCCCCGACCTGGAGAGGGCACGCCACCCTTTTCTGACTGAGGACCATGGTCTCAGATTTGGAGGTGCTGATTCTCATCCCATATATCGAGTCTAATGAGTAAATAATATGTTGCAGCTTTGCGATTGATTTTAATTGTGTGAACTGTGACTTGTTTTGCAGCCTGTTTGTGGATTTAATGAATTAAGCCACCCTGCAAGGTGTGTTTTTCTGACATCCTGTCAATTTTTGCACATACTGTACTGTAATTTATAATGTTTTGAGATTCTGTTCTGTTTATGGAAAATTGACTTTTTAATGTTGGGTCTCTGGAGGACCTGCTCACTCATACAACATAGTAAATCTTTAGTTATCTGGCTATTTCTGAAAGTGTGTCTGTCATATTCATCAGCAGCTGATAATGTTAGAATAGCGTTGGACAATTTCATGCAGCAATTATTCTGCACCCAAACATTTGTTCTGTTTTAAATTCTTCACACTTTTTCACACCTTCCACATTTCTTAAGTTTCCATTTGCCACATTCCGAAAACTCCCAACTTTCCAGTGAATCAACTATTTTCCATATTCGGAAAAACACTCAAATTCAAGATATTTAACATTTACCTCCTTCTTCTACATTTCTTGACCAAATCCAAAATACTCTAAAATTCTACATTTCAACAATTCTAATTACAAAATTTCCACAGCATTTCAAAATTAATGCACAATTTCTACAGAAATTGCATTCTTGAGTTTCATGTAGACTCCACATGTAAAGGAAACAGACACGTTTCAAAGTGCTCGAGCGCAAAAATACCTTTATTAAGTATTTGCCTTATATTTTACATGATCAATTTGCTGAAACAAAAGGGGATCTTTTCAAATGAAGTTTACAAAAGAAAACAAAAAAATGGAATTAATATGAGGTGAGCTGAGGGACTGGGGCTGAGAAGTAATTCCATTAAAAATCATGTAAGTAGTAAATTACAGTATGTGTACTTAAAAGTACAACTTGCTCTTGTTTCACAATGTGGATTTGTAGTAGAGGTCGTTAACAAACGGGAATTTGCATTGAATGCTTCTCATCAAAGCTATTCACACAAAAATTGGTTTTCCACACACTCGCGCGCACACACACACACTTTTATCCCTAAAGCTCATAAATACAATCAATCTGACATACAAACATTTGGATAGATTATTATTTTTTTTGCACATGTTGGTTCATTAAAAGATATTTCGACTTCAAAGTTGAGTCGTTTGATTGACAGGAGGGCGTTTAAATAAATATGTGGAAACATGCAGCGTCCTCACATCCAGTCTCGTTCCTTTTAGGGGGTAGGGGGCACAGCAGACAATGTGCTACTAGACAAGTGGTTCAAATGTCTCCAGAAGAACATCATTGAGGGCACCACATGAAATTAATTTAAAAAAAAAACATCCTTTCTAGAATCAGCCGCACGTTAAAGACACGAAAGGGAGAAGAAACAGGAGGCTGCTTGTGCCAACAGTAAAGCTGAGAGCTTTTATTTGTACACTAAATGATGGCCGTGTAATAGTTCTGCTTATAAAAAAAAAAAAAAAAAAAAAAAAACAACACACCAGGCGTGTTTAAAAATAGACTTTAAAGAGTGACTGGGCTGTTCGTTCGGAGAGAAAGCAGCACGTCCGCTTCACGCTTATCGGCTTCCAGGTAGCGGAAGTCGTCTGTTTACAAGATGGTGGCGTCTGTGGAAAGAACACACACAAACAATTTCTATAAACTGCAGTCAAAAAGAAACTATTTGTCATTACCTGTTCGGTTATAAAAAGCCGCCGCCCCCTACAGGTGCATTTCTCAGGCCTGGATGATGACTCTGCAACGACAAGCGACAGTTACAATAGTGGCCATTGCTATGATCTTTGTGGCCGTAACATAAAAAAAAAAACCAAAGGACTCTCAGAGCCAATGTCAAATTTTATATACACAAGCCAAGCAAAGGTTGTAAATTATTCCTAGTTTTAAATGCACAGTGGAAGTAATGTTTCACTTTGTTTAGTAACCGTGCAAACTATATGGAAGGTTAATGGAGCTGCTTGCAGTCAACAACATACTGATGACATGTCTCCAGCATGCTTCACTCTCTGACCATTGGCTCGCAAATATGCCTTATTTTGGACAAAGGACTGTTTGACCAGTGACGAACAAAAATAATTTACTCTGACCATTGACTACCCAGCATGCTTCACTCTGACAATGGCTAAGTCGACACGCGTCACTGTGACCAATCAGTGCTCAGCATGTTTCACTTTCTTACCAATGACTAAAACGCTTCGCTTTCCGACCAATGCCTTCCCAGCATACTTCAATCTCTAACCAGTAACTCCTCTGTGAACATCCACAGTATTTAATAAAATGTTTGAGGACCATGTATGGTCAAATCCATTGAAATGCCTTCATTTAACAGTTGCCAAGAGATTTCCTTAAGGACACCTAAGAATAACTTCAAAGAATGAATATGTTAAAAACTTTTTTTTTTAAAAAAAACCTTAATTCAATTAATTTTACATAATTCAGACTTTTCAAAAGTAGTTTATAATAAATGCTGGAGACAACAGGCAGGTAAGCAGGCACACATCCCACATTAGACATCCGGTCGAAGCGTGCTACTAGCGATGCAACAAGCACGGGCGGGCGGGCAGGTGACGACGAGGTCAGTGGGAAAGGCGGGACGGAAACAGTTGAAAACCTCAACAACAACAAAACAAAGGTACCTGGTTTAAATGCTGACTCACTTCTCGTGATAAAGAGCTCATTGAGCTAGAACGTGAGAGCTGAGGACAGCAGGAGAGGGAATAAACAAGAAAACAAACCACAAAGCCTTATTAATCATCTCCCATGCATCGGATTAAGTCGGGGCTAATTGTGGGCGCGGGACGGAGGAAGAACTGTGGATATGATTGTCAAAAAAAAGACGAAGAGAACTGGGATTAAAGAGCAAACAATTTGACCACTGAGCGAGATTATGAGCGGAGACTTTAAATGGACATGCTATTATGATGATGTCACGTGCTCACAGTCGGCCGTTAGGTGTGAAGCATCCCAAGCAATTCTTCTCACCTCTCCAGAATGTGAGCCGTCGAGGGCAGGAGGGCCTTGCGGCACGGGCGGTAACAGCGTTGGATTGAACATCTGGACGGTTTTAAGAGAGCGAGGAGAGTAAAGGAGAGCGAAAGGGTTAGGGTTCACACTACTGACAGCGTTTCTGCAGGACCCACCAACTCAAATGTAAGAGAATTAGGAACTAAATTTAACACCTTCATCATGCAGTGTTGCAAAGCAGTGGTCATTTTCCAGTACATTTCCGGAAAGTTTCCTATAAATTTCGATGGGAAGTTTAAGTCCCTTTAACTCATGCCCTGAGTTCCCTGTTTTGCCAGCCATTTTAGAGCATTTGACTTTCAAGACCCAAAGACTATTGTGCTCTGTGACAACATAAGCACCACATATACAAAAAAAAAAAAAAAAAAAAAGACTAGACTCTGACAGTACATTTGAATGCAAAATCAAATTCTCTCAGATTGTTCAATTGAATTGATAGGATAATTGATTCCAAAAAAATATTCGATAGTGACAGCCCTAAAAAGCTATACGCTGCATTTCCATGAAATAGAAACACCCCCCAAAATCAGAAAGTGGGACAAGTGGCTGTTAAGTGTACTGTAGTTGTTTATCCTTTGTGCATTTTGACAGAACAACAGAAACCTCGTTTTAAATTTTGCAAAACAATGCATGTGTCTCCTTGAAGACTTTTTACGGCCTTAATTTTACATTTTCCGACTTACAACTTTTAAAGACCCAGCATAAACATTTTTCCAAATTCTCCAAGAGAAAAAATAAGCATATACCTGTGGAACAGAGGTGTTTGGTGACAGCTGCTCCTGATTTCCTCCTTCGCTGCCTTCTCGAGGTTGTTGATCATTGGGAGCTATAGCAGAACAGTGATCAAGCAATAATACTGTAAACGATTCACTCCTTAATTGTACTGTAAAGTAACAGTTTTTTTTTTTAAGGGGGGGGGGGGGGGGTCACACACCTGAACTAGGCACAAATAGGTTGGTGGGCATGGGCATCGGTGCGAGAGGAGCAAAGAGGACCATAGGAGGAGCAGGAGCCATCCCGGCTGCTTTGGCACCTCCACCGGGGTTCAGCACATCCACATATCTGCTCTTCAAGCCTGAGGAGGAGGGAACCGCAAACACGGTCAAATACATTACAGTAAACCCCCACTTTTCGCAGGCGGACAGTTTAAACCGTAAGTATACCACAAATTACAAATCCCAATCACAGTAAGTAATTTAAAATGTACAACATTCCCCTGGGGAAAAAAAAAAAAAAAAAAGTTAAAATTTTTCCCTTGACTCATACAAAGCTTGTTTACTTGCATGTTTTACCTCAACACACTTCCTTGACATTACTTTCCTATTCATACAGGGCTTTGTAGCCATCTTGGAGCTAAAAAAAATAAATGCTAATAGTTGAGTTTTTCAGCAAATGGGTCATTCTGATATAATTTGATCAAAATGGTAACGACACTTGTAAACGAAAAAAAAGATTTCTAATTTAGCAAATGTTTATGTAGCCTTGCTTTTTATTTTTTTTTTTTTTTTTTATAAATAGGTAAATGTCTCCCATGCTGAAACAGCCATGCTTGAAGTCCTATTTTTAAAAGGTTATGGATTTAAAATGTTAGGCAATCACAGTAAAGTCAATCTTTACTGACAGAGCAAACAGTGGTGACCTACTGAAAGCCACTTCTCGCATAACAGTAAAGACAAACATGCATAACGGTAAAGACAGCTTCATAAAAATCATGTGAGTCGCACAATTTACATATGTAGCCCTTCAAGCTCTGCGGATACAAGTACATAAATAATCCTAAGCACTCATCAAACCCATTACACTCTTGTCTTTATACAAATGCAATAATGGTAAATTGCATTAATGCAGTTCTGAGTTTCACAAATTAAAAAATATCTGAGAAATAACCACTTATTTTGAAACATCATATTGAGGCCCTTTCCAGTGGCATTAACAGTAAAGACAGCATGAGGGACAGAGACGGATCATTTGTAAAAGTTAAAGAACCACAAAAAAATAATCTTCAGCAAGATCCATTTGTGTTAGTTTTCATGGAAAAGCCAGACGACGCAGAAGGAGAGCAACCCTATATATCCAAACATTTAATTAGCATTTTCAGAAAACATGTTGCAAATCATGAAACTTTATTTGGGACACATAACGGTAAAAACATTTTGGCATTAGAAGTTTGACAAATATTCCTTCAGAATGTTTTTTTCGTAGAAAAATTTGTTACCGTTTGAATAACAACAACTGCCAATATTGAAATACTCAGATCAGTAAAATTAATTGATGTTCAAAAGGACATTCAGTGGGCTACATCTTTACCATTATAGATCTATTTATATGAAAATGACCTTGATGGCTGAGGATCAATTCCATAGAAAAAAACTAATACGTATGTGGGGGTTTCACAGCTGCTGGAGATGGACTGCTTTAAAAGGTTCTGTGTGATCTTTTGTCTTACCAGCTCTCCTAGAGAACATGTTGACTGGAGGGCCGCTGCTCGGGGGTGCAGCTGGCCCTGAAGGAACAGGCATGGGAGCCATTTTGGGGAACCCAGAGGGAGGTGGTGCAAGGGGTTTACTCTTAACATGTGGGGGGGGGGAAAGAGGAGAAGAAGAAGAAGAATTTTTTTTTTTTTTTTTTACAATTACTAAGTACGTACGACAAAGTGCCACACCTTGATAAATAGATACGTTGTACAGACCTCTTCCTCAGGCTCATTCAAGTCAACCCATTTCTGCTTCTTTTCGTCCCACACGATCTGACAAAGACAGTGACTGTCAGCGCCGATCACAGGCTTGAAAAGAAGAGTTATACAAACAACTGTGGCTTACAGATTTGTTTTTGTCGTCCGGTAAGTGAGCCTCATTCTTGCCCTTCCTGTAAAGCCAAGTCGTGAGCCAGCCCACACCGCCGCCACTCTGCGTGTCAATGAGACAGACCTTTAGAGATCACTTGCTATTAAGATATACCAATCACAACAAATTAGGGATATTTAGCTTCCGGGTAATATTTCAGGACGAACCTGAAATGCACTAACCTTTAACAAGTTCACCTAATTTGACCATTGTCCCATCTTTCCATACTTTTTGCGCAACTTGATGTTCTCTACCAAGTCACAGAAAGGCAAAGAAATGGACATCCCTGTGAATCTTCATTTATCCAACACCTATTGTGAATTTTGTTCAGCTCCTTGTTAGAGAATAGAACAGTTCGACGTGAAATCAAAAGATTAGACAGGGTCAAATTAAGTTCACCTGAAAGGTTACAGTGCATTTTAGGTTCATATTGAAATTGACCCGAAAGCCCAATATTTCGAACTTTGTGTGAGTACCTGTACTGTAAAGGTATATCAGAATATCTGCGTGACAAAATGAACCTTTTTGGAAGAGTCTTTCTTGGCTTTTTTAGTCTCCTCTTTGCGGGGCTGCTCAGGAATAGAGGGAGGTGGAGGAGAAGCCTGTTTGACAGCCGAATTGCTCCTGTCGCGCCCGCCAGAGTGAGTTGATGACTCTGAAGTGGTGCGAGAGCGTCGTCCCGAGGCCTAAGAATCAGGAAACGCGTGTTAGACTCACTGGTCAACACACTGCACTATACAGCTTGCTACTACAGAGCTGGTTGCTTTTCTTTTTGTATTAACTTGCTTTCTGGCATAAACTCTGAAGTACAGCAAGATGTCACTTGCAGAGTGTCAATTTTAGCACATTGGTGGATTTGGTATTAGAGGGATCAACATTTCGGACAGTGTTGATCCCCACACCACTCAATCAGTCATAATGGCGTTGCAGCACAGCACACCCGTAGGTCATTTTGTTGTATTTCTGTGTATTTTCACTTGGAAATACCACTCCATGTTGGTCAAGATCTTCTGAGTTTAGGATTATGCTGCGAAAAGACTAACGGGAAGCGAACCAAAACTGCAGCCCCGGAGCCCGAGCATGCCTTCAACAAAAAAAGAACAGTCTGTTTGCCTTGATTCCACCTTGGCGGATTACCCTGACCTGGATGACTGAGAATCTACACACACAGCATATAAAACTACTTTTCAGCCAGCATCAACGTCCCACTTCCCTTCATACCGTCATGCAGGATTTACCAAGACTCATAAATCCCAAAGTTAATTTATTCATTAAAATAATTTTGAAAAGATTCCAACTAAAGTATTTAGTCAATTTCAGGAACTCACCCGGTGCACTGAAGACTGTGACGTGGTCCTCGATCTCCTGCCAGGAGCCTGAACAAAAGACTGAGTTGTAAGCAATGCAAGTCAACCAGGTGTTTAAAAGGAATTACAGCCCTGACCAGCTGTGCCATGTGGTCATAGAAGTCCATCTGCGGTGTGAGGGAGCTTCTGTGCGGGGAGATCGGTTGGTTGATCTGCATCTCTGGTGGTGTGCCCATGTGCCCGGGCGAAGGCGGCACGTGTGCCGGCATCTGGAGCGGCGAGTGGCTCCCTTGCACAGGTGAATGGGGCACTTGGGGCGGGGGCATGAGGGGTGACATCTGGCCCATATGAGGGGGCGGGGGCGGGGGCCCGGGATGCTGGTGAGCTCCCGGGTACATTGCCGACTGCATGGGTGGAGGCTGGAAGTGGGGAGGCGCATAGGCCAGATCGTGCGGAGGGTAGCCTGACACAGGAACATGACCGGCTGGCCCGCTGGGTGGTACTGGGTAGAACTGTGGCATATCGCAGGGGGGTTGAGGCGGGGCCATTCCGTCTTGGAGGATGGAGGTGGGCGCTAACAGAAAGGAGAGATTGCGCAAATTCAGGACAGGGTTAATAACAACCAATGAATTCATCACACTGATACACAAACCTGGAGGCATGAGCTGTACTCCCTGCGGTGTAGGCCCAGGCAGTAACGAGCTCATCAATGGATTGCCTGAACCAGAACCGTCCAACTCGTCGTTGGGCTCCGCTGGAATGGGCAGATCCAGGTCCGAGCTGGGGCTGCTGCTGGTGAATTGTGTGGGACTTCTTCTGTCAGCACTGTAGGTAACTGTCCCCGTCTAAAGAAGAATACGAGAAGCATGAGTTTCTTTTTTTAGTCCATAACACACTTTTTGGAACACTTAATAATTGTTTTCCTACTCACTCTGATCTGCCCATCCAGCTCTCGGAGCTGGATCAACCAATCAGGCTCATTGAACAACTCCTGCTCGGGCTTCTCCTTCAGTTGGGGGTCGAAGAATCGCAGCTTTTCGGACATCTGTCAAAATACCTACATCAGTACTGTCTTCTTAGTTTCTCTGTGTTTACGGCTCCTGAATTTTTCAGTGAGCTCCACCTTGAAGTGTTAGCTCTTCAGGTTTTTAAATCAAATCCGCACACATTGGTATTTAGATCTGCTGTGCTCAAGTGCATACCCTCATGATGCAGAAATGACCAAGCTTTATTTTTGTTGTGGCTCTAGCAGTATTTTCATTTCTGTGTTACTTTGTGCTCTTTTCACTTGTTTAAGTCCTCCAGTAAGGTTGGCAGTTTTTCTTTTCTCTCCTCGTATTTGCATGTATTCTGCCCTGGCCTGAGCACAAAAACAGCAAATAGGCGAATCTTTCAGAAAATAACAGGATATGTTCACCCCCAAAAAATCTGAAAAGGTGAAGTTTGGAGCATCCAATATTTACCGTAAACCCCGGCTATTCACAGGGGATAGGGACTGAGCCCTTGGTTTACAGATTATTTGATTTGATGAAGAATGCACTGGGGTTGCAAAAGCACATGTGGCAAAGACTCTTCGTATTGTCCACTAACAATTCAGGCTCAACTTATCTTCTACCCGGGAAATCTCAAGTCTAAACGTTTCACTTCAACAATGCTGTCTTGACACCAATTACAACTTTCCAAACAGTAAGGGCTTTGGTGTTATAGAAACCACAAAAACACATTACCAAGTGAGTTCCTCAGCAAATAGCAAAGGATAGGTTCCAAGGAAAAAAGAGATAATTGGTGAGTTTCCAAATAGCAAACTACAAATAGGCAGGAGTTCACTGGGGCCACACAAATATATTCTTTCTGCTCTGTGGAAACAAAACATCTGGAGTTTAACTTCAGCTTTAGCTTTTAGATGTTCGTCTTCTTTTTTTTTATATCAATTAACTCTACCAGTGTCACACGACTGCACAGTCGAGCACCAGAGATGGTAGTACTGTTTGTGGAATATGTGCATCTTATCTTATATATGTGCACTCAATACACAAAATATTAAAGTACTTTATCAAAGATGGTAAAGGTAATGACACGAGAGTTGCTTACCTGAATGACTTGGCTAATGAATACAGGGGAGTAATAGGATGGCTGCACGAGGACAGTCCGAGAGATGACTTCACAGTAGTGGAATGCCTGAGCACTCAAGCCCGCTTCAGCCAAACGGCATGCATAGATCAACTTGAAGACCTTACAAGACACCAAAGTCTTAGAACTGCTCAATTCCTCATTCGATTATCAGAAACTCAGTGGATGAGTGTACACCACGTGGCGGGTTGTCTCAATTCTGTGAATCCTTTCGGAAAATACCTGGAAATTGGGGAGGGAGCAAGGCTGGGAGCCCAGAGACTGAGCATACTCATAGGCTTCCGTCCTCTGGATTGCTTGATTGGTCGCAAAGTGGTAGAAGGGTAAACTGAAGTGGAGAGAGATGCAAAGATAGATTTTACTTAAAAATGTCTAGAATTCGGGGATATTTGAACACACACGCACACACACATGCACGAACGCATCGGCTCCTCACCTGTGGTTGGAGCCAATCAAAACCATCTTGGTGGTCTTCTTGGTGTAAACACCCAGACCAGCTTGAGCCATTAAATAGCAGAAGTGTGCTGCATCAATCAGCCCCTTCGAAGCTTAGAAAACACAAACACATATTATTGCTGTGTTCATGGGTAGAATTGCATTGAATTGTAGTTAAAGCCTACCTAGAGTGTCACCCATGGTGGTGATTGTGCGAGTGTCCAGGTCCAAAGTGTGCGTGAGGTTAGACAACACCATGGCCAGGTGAGGGCGCCAATCACCCCACTTCTCCTCTCCACAGCACTACACAAACACAGGAAACAAGGGTAAAAAAACTAAACAAAAACAACAAACACTGCATACCACAATATGGCACCCATTTTAATTTATTCTCCATACAATTAAATAAAACACTTACAGTAGCTGAAGCAGGCATCCTACCCGACATGAGCTGGTACACCGTCTGGAGAGGGTCATTGATGGGCAAACTGTTGGCAAACCTAGTAAGCAGATGAAATATTAGTATGCTCTTTCAAAAGGAAGTTAAAATTAAAGGGGGTAGATTATAAAAGTTGACTTTTTGATTGCTTGTATACACAAAGTTTCAATTGCAGTCTTGACCTGGTGGAGTGAAACAAGGAGTCTCTAAAGTCTCCAATAAAGCCACAAAAATTTGCTACATTTGTTGCCCATCTCTTAAATCATTTATTATTTTTTTTAACTATAAATGAAATGTATTATTATTATTATAATATTTACCTTGTCATGACACGTGCATGTGTCCTGTTGTCCATCTTACTGGCCAAAAGGAGAGCGTGGCCCCACAGACCTCCTTTCATAGCTGCTTCGAGCGCATCCTGTTAAGAATCAGAAAAAGAAGGATGATTCAGATTTCCCATAAAAGAAAAGCAGGCAACATCAAGGATTTTTTTTTCTTACCTTCTTGCGACCGAACAGCAGCAGCTCCCTGAAGTGTTCCGTTTCTTCTCCAACATTTTCTGGTACCGTCATGAAGATGTGCGACAACGGTCCGGCTTCTGGCTCCTCCTCCGCTCTGGTCAGTGGCTCGTTGTTGAAATCAATCAGATTTGCTTCATTTGGACTCTTGCCTGGCAGCCACACGGAGCGATGCTCCTTCAGTAACAGGTCGGCGATGTCGGTGCCTACCACAGTCTTGAGGATAAAGAGAGTTAAGGTGAGAAAATTGTATTTTGCGTTGAGCAAAGAAGAAAGCAGGATGGCAAACTTCTCAAGATGATGCAGAAAATGGTCCTGATTGCTATTTAACTAAATATAAGGTGCAACAAGTGCCCAACTAAATCACAAAAATGAATATCCATGTATCAGTGGGTGAAAAACTTTATAAAATGTGTAATATGAAAATAGAAATGTGTATTTTTTCAGGTTATGCAGCGGTGACATACACATGTCTTCAAAGTCAAATCATCTGTAAGCCACTTATTTTTAACAGTAACGTTTTAAGAGGAGTTTTAAACGATAAATTGCTTTTGTTTCATAGTTTTGATTACATTAACATTGCAAATGTTTGCTGTTCACGACAGGGCTTGGTCGCTAACTCCCGCAATACCAAGGGTTGACTGTACATCATATACTATGACAATCTTACCCCATTCTGTCTGCACAGCAGCACAATGAAGTCCCAAAGTAGGCGGGCGGAGTCTCTGTCTAAGAGGTTGTTGTCATGGGAACATGCCAGCGCTTTATTCTGGGAGAACTTTATCACATCCACCTTGTGGGTCTCCTCCCTGGGGGAAGGGGGGGGTGGGGGGGTGACGACGTTAAATGTGAGAAGTTGGTTAGGTTAAAAATAAAAAAATAAAAAAAAGAATGACACTTACTTAACAAGTGGTCCAGGGAAAGATAGTAGTTCTTCCTGATCCAAAGTGTTCTGCAGCACTGTCTGAAATGTCAAAATTAACCAATTTTCAATGGCATACTAGATTAAAAAAAAAAAAATAATAATTAAAAATTTTATTAAAATAATTAAAAAGTACCTCCAAGTTATAAATATCAACAAGAGCGGGCTGTCCTGCTGAGGGAAGATTGGGCAGAACCTGGACGAGATGACCACCGGGTCCAAAGCGGGCACAACGGTGGGGCATCGTGAACTTCTCCGGGGTGGCCGGACGAGGGGGCGCTACAGGTGGAATATTGCTCACGTGAGAGAGAGTGTGTTTAGTCATTGTCTTTAAACAGAAGGGCATATTTACGCTGTTCAGGGGTGAGCCAGGTGCTGTCTGCCGTGTACTCAGAGGGATAGAGGTACTGTCCGTAGTTCTGGGATGCGACGGTCTGGTTTGGGTACTGTCCGTAGGAGTAGTCCACAGCCAGCGTGGATGCTGTGGCATCATAGACCGCTGACACCAAGTCCGGCTGACTCCTGTACATTTGGCTCTGCAAGAGGAGGGGACAAACAATTATTGTTAAGCGGTTAGCTATAGCAGGGTCTCCCAACCTTTATCGAGCCAAGGCACATATTTGACATTCGAAAAATCTCCCAGCACACCAAACAAAAATGTCACAAAAAGAACATACAGAAATCCAAAGCAAAGACTAGCCGTAACTTCCACTAACAACACAGGCTAAACTTAGTTCCTTACCGACATACAAAACTTGTCAGAGTCGAGAACGTACTTCTGTGACACCAATTCCTATTTAGACTAAGCATTGGTGGCATTTGCACAAAAACTGCTAAACCGTGAGATTTTCAGCAAATAACTTGGTTTGCGATCCACGGAAAATAATCATGAATTGGTGAAATTGTAATTAATGAATATGCAGGGATTTACTGCATACTGAAATAATGATGATCTCGTCTCATTTCATTGACAACTTGCACAGTGTGAAAGCTGGGCGTGTTTAGTTGAACACAAAACTATTAGTGTGTTGCATGAAATGCAACAGTTGGATAAAAGGATTAAATGTACTTCTGCCATGTATTGCAAATCATTTAATCGTTCTGCCTGTCATATGTCACTTATATGAATAGAAGAAATGGACGAACAAAGTATATTACTCAAACGTGGGCTAAATAAATTTTGTGCATTTTAAGTGCAGAAATGTATAAAAGAAAAGGCACATCTTTCCGATGAATTAATTATTGCACTCAGCACTTGTTTTTAGCTTGGGTGCCAGTGCATCTGCATGTTAGTAAAGGGGAATGTTATTGATCATTTTTAGTGATATATTTGACAGATATTTGTACTTGGACCACTATTGTACTAAACCTTTATAGGTGGCTACTAGGCAGTAGCCATAAAACTAAATCATTCTACCGCAAAACGACAAAAGTGGAGTTGGCCAACTCTAGTTTCTCAGTTGCTCATTTGTAATGAATGAATAATTCCATCCATCCATTTTCTTTACCGCTTATCCACACTAGGATTGCAGGCTGTTGGAGCCTATCCCAGCTATCTTCGGGCGGGAGGCGGGGTACACCCTGAACCGGTCGCCAGCCAATCACAGGGCACATAGAAACAAACAACCATTTGCACTCACATTCACACCTATGGGCAATTTAGAGTCTTCAATCAACGTACCACGCATGTTTTTGGGATGTGGGAGGAAACCGGAGTGCCCAGAGAAAACGCACGCAGGCATGGGGAGAACATGCAAACTCCACACAGGCGGGGCCGGGATTTGGACCCCGGTCCCCAGACCTGTGAGGCAGATGTGCTAACCAGTCGCCCACCGTCCCGGCCAAATTAGTAATTTCCAGACCAATTAAATTAAATTTGATAATTCCCCAATTCGCTCACAGCACAACACTGTAATGTGCTGCGGTACAGTGGTTGTGAATCACTGACCTTAACAAAACAGCTTAGGATACCATAATTATAAAAACATGTACCTGTTGGGACCTCGAGCTGAAGCTGCTGCGTCTGCTATGGTGGCTATGAGAGCTGTGAGCAGACTGCTCGCTGTGTACGCTACGTCGGTCAAAGTCGTCATTGTATGCGTCGCCACCACGCCGGCGGTAGTCGTCGTCGAAGCTGCTATCATAACCGGGGTAGTAGCGCCACTGGTCCTCGTAGCCTTCTTTCCTGTGAGAAGGACGACCGTCTTTATCTGACTCGGCCACTTAATATAAGCAAGCGAGTACAATTGTAGCAAGGTGTCAGCAAGTGTTTTGCTTATTATACCTGGCAGGATACATTTGTTGATTATAGTAGTTGTCTCTGCTTCTAGATCTGTCGTCATAAGTGGACCAGTAGGACTGATCATAGTATCCTCCGTAACGGGGATCATACTGTCCATAGTTGTATCCTTGTATCGGGAGGAATATATTAGACACTTAAAATTAATTTTTGTCTTTAAAAGTCAGAAAACTATGAACGTCTCATACCTGCATAATCATAGTGCTTGGCGTAATTTGCATAATATTCATCATAGGCACTTCGGTTCGCTCTCTGGTAGTCCTCAGGATAGCCTTGCCTTAAGAGAGAAGGAAGCAAATGGGACAAAGATAAAGTACAAAACAAAAACAATATTTTGCACAATTGGAAAAAAAGAGGTCAACATGTGATTCTTGCGCTGACCTGGATGGGGGCCGATCAGAGTACTGACTGGCCCTGGAGCTGGGTCGTTCTGGTGGAGGCTCTCGATATTGGTAGTTTGGGTCACGGTAAGCTGGGTTGGGGCCCTCATACCTGCCATACCAAGGATCTCCTCTGGTTTTATATGGACCATCCTAATGAAGAAGAAAAAAAAAATCCATAAATGCATAACCAGAGGTGGGCGTAAGCCACATATGTGAAAGTCACAACCAAGTCTCAAGTCATAACCTTCAAGTCTCAAGTAAGGACCAAGTCACTGTGGGGAAAAGAGAGTGGGGGGGGGGGGGAAGAGAGAGAGAGAGAGAGAGAGAGAGAAAAATAAATAAAAATAAAACTCAGTCCAGTCATTACTTGGTTTAAGCAAGTCAAGTCATAGAATCTTGGTCCAGTCACAATATATATTGGAGTGTTCCCCCCCCCCCCCCCCCCCCTCCACAATTCTCCCCAACCATAAGACTAAAAAGTATTCCCACCTTGTAAAAGTTAAATGAACAACAACTGAGATTATAGAGAATGAAAGAGATTCATAATTAAGGAAATGTGTAACAAAAATGTTGCAATCCTTAAAAAAAAAAAAAGTTGTGTGACAAAATCTGCATTCCTCCTGTGTCCTCTACTTTAATTAAATCACTCAGTCGGGTTTATTTATTTAGAAGCACTGACTCTGGACAATTGTCATTGGATTAAAAAAAAGGTTATGTTTCATGTGCTATGGTGGTCTCAAGTTGAAAAACAATGCAGACAGCTTCATCACAGAGTTGACACAACAGATGACATTTTAATGGTGAACACGTTCAGTAGTATGAAAATTATATTCACACGTAGCTACTCACAGTTGGTACTGTACTTACTAATGGTGGAGTGAATTTTGCCAACGACTTTATCACCTTGATCATAATATCAAGCCATCCCATACTGCAGACCTATAACGGCATCTTCTAGAGCAGACTCTTTCGTCATGCCCGTCTCCACACTTTCTTTTAATCTCCACACCTGAACGCAAGCAAAGCCGCTCAGAGAGAGAAAAAGTATTGTGTGCCTATGAACCGAAACGAAAGGTTTGGAAAATGATCGTAAACTGTCCCACCCCTGTTTACGTTACTTAGCTGTACTAAAACGTTCACATTCACATCATTTTAATTTTTAATCGTACCAAACAAGTCTATGAAACGTAATATTTGACCAGCTAGCTAAACTGTTAAATGAGCTTACCTGTCTTTGTAAGTTTTGTAGTGACTGATGAAGTTTGACGTTGTCCTTAATGCGCAAGTTGCAAACCAAGTAGGTTGCCATTTTCTTTCTGCCGACAGCATCGACAACATAATCTTTGAATTCAAATTTTATTATCCCTGAAGTTCCTTCCATTGTTGTTCATGCAGGTGGCTACTTCACACTGGCAAGTGCACAACAATGCTGTGTTGCCAGGTTAGTGCGAATTACCCCCCCCCAAAAAAAAACATTGCTTTCTTTCTTTAAAAAAAGGCAAACTGTCTTAATGAAAATGCAGATGAGGACTTGTCAAGTCATGTAGTTCAAGTCAAAGTCAAGTCAAGCCTCTTGGCTACCAAGTCAGGGCTCGAAGAGTACCGATCCCCGATTGCCCAGGACAATTAAACAATATTCAAGGCCAAGCAAAAATTTACTTTGAGCCCTGCAAGTCTAAAGTCAAGTCAAGATTTTCTTAAGTATTTGGCAAGTAAGTCATAAAACTGGCAACTCCAGTTGACTTGAGTCATTTGACTCAAGTCGTCCCCCCCACCCACCCACCCACCTCTGTGCATAACCATAGAACCAGTAATAAAAGGTACTGTTCTTAGCCATACCTGATAATACTGCTGAGCTCTCGGATCCCCGGGTGGGTATGGACCAGGAGGATATGGTGTTCGGCCGTCGGGGTATTCTCCATAGTTTCCATAATAGCCTCCATACATGTGACCTGGGCCAGGAGGAGGGTATCCGTAGCCCTGCTGGCTACCAGCAGAAGAGGGTGGTCGAGGCGGCTCTGCGGGACCTTGCTGAGCAGACGCAGGAGGGAGTGACCCAGGCGGGAGTGGCCCTGGAGGAACGCTTGCAGTAGCAGGTCCTTGCATCTGGGCTGGATACTGGCCAGGGAAAGGCTGCACTCCCCTTACAGGAAAAGAGGCATCACTTCGCCCCTGTGCTGCAGCATTTGTCTCTGGTGTCCTTGCGGGTTCTGGTGGGGGCTGCTGACTGTCTGTGCCTGCTATGGAAGAAGTCAGCGAAACCCCTGTGTTTGATGAAGAGGCCAGCGGGACTGGTGGAGCGGATGACGATGGAGCTGTCAGGACCATTGGAGCGGACGGTGATGAAACTGGCAGGACCGGTGGAGCGGACGATAAAGAAGCTGCAGTGACCTGTGATGTAGCTGAAGGGCCTGATGTCTGAACAGGAGCATTCACCTCCACTCTTAGCCCATGTTGCGCATCTTTGGTCACCTGCATGTAAAATCCATTACTTGACTGTTGAGACTCGTGTAAAGTAGACGGATGCCCAGATGCTTGATTTTGGCTCTGTGATTGGTGCATAGAAAAATCGAGGAGTTCATAATTTGAGGGCTGATTGTGATTGGTGACAGAAGCCGTTGCAAGAGATGCCAGAACATTAACGGGGAGAACAAAGTGGGGGTCTCCACTCAACGATGGGCCACGAGAAAAAGAGGGGGGGACTGGATGCGGCTGTGCTGAAGCGATTCCGGAAGTTGTCACTTCAGCACTTTCACGTGTCAGATTGAGTGGGAATGGGTTTGAGGTAGGAGCAGGGGGGCTAAGTGGATTCTGACTGGGGGAAAGAACAGGTGCAAGAGATATACTGGTGCCTTGTCCGTGTGTTCTTACAGGGGTAGTACTTAAACTGGCCGCTTGAGCAAAGGTATTGGGGGGAATCACAGAGTTGGACACAGGTGGGGCAATCAGAACAGGCTGCTGGATCGATTCAGACACAAGGAGAGACGCATAGCCCAGGTTGCTTTGAGAGCTCACGGTGTCTAACTCACTCACCTTTGGTGGGTTCTCTAGGTTCTCTGAATGTTGTTGTGGGATTCTTTGATGAGGATGAAGGTCCAGTGGACCATCTTCTGGTGGCTGTATAACATCTCCACTAGGCTCCCTCAGTGGCGCGAGAACAGTCGGGGCTGCGGGCGCTAACAGAATGCTAGCACCCAAGCTGGTAGGCTCACCCTGGGCCCATAAAGTCGTGGCAGGACTCTCACAGGGACGACTGGCGCCAAAGGCACGCGATGAGGGTCGAGAGTGAGACTGAACCACGGGGTTTGTCAGGTGAGGTACACCAATAGGCAGAGGGTGACCTGGCCCGTAAATATTTTCCATATTATCTGGTGGCTGCTCCAGATTGCCCAATGTAGGATCTGCGCCACCTTCCGCTACCATTTTAGCTCTATCGACCTCAGCGGGGCGCACCCCGACCCCATGTGAGCGGACAGGCTCAAACGAGCTGTTAGCACTAGCCTGGAAGGTACCAGTTGGTTTTGGCGGGCTAGGCGTAGAGGGCCACATTTGCTCCGAAGAGCTCGGCTGTGTGGCCGCATCTCCAGCTGGAGAAGAGTCAATCTGTTCAAAGTAGCCTCCAGCAGCTGCAACAGCCGTGGAAGGCAAGTTAGCATCGTCTGCGAGACGTGGGATCTCCTGCTGAATAAAGGTACCAACTACACCTTGGGGTCGACGACTGGCAGTACCACTTCCGTGACTCATATTACTGTAGTTTGATGATGCACTAGCAGATCTTATTGGTCTGGGAATAGAATCCGGAGTCTCCAGGTTAGGGCCAGTTTCATAGGTGTCCATTCCGTGGCCTGCAGGTAATCCAGCAGGACTGCCATGAATTTCATTGGGCAACACTTCCTGGTTCGGTACACACTCCAAATTCTCCACATGCTCATACCGGGCATCAGGGGGATTTGGACTCCTCCTGTGCGATGTAGCGTTTCCGTCGTTCATATATGGTATGTGTGAATGGTCCTGAAAACGAGAGCCCTGGTTATCAATAGGAACACCTGAAAGACCACTGTGGGCTGGTGGGGCACCTTGCGGATTATTCAGAGGCTGAGAGGATTCAGGAATGCCGTTCAGGACCTTTTTTCGCTCTCCGGCCAAGGTTTCCTCATTTTCTACATCATCGTTGAAAAACATGGCGAGTGTACCAGACTCTTGAGCATACGGAACTGTCGCAGAAGCAGAATCATGCTGTGAACTCATGTCAGGTACATGATGAGATCCAGAGTCTGAGTCAGGCTGCAGGTGGACCGGGGCAGTCGCCACTTGGTGGTAGCCTGGGTCCTGTGGCGCTTGATTGAACCACACGACCTGTGGGGCAGAGGTCTGCATGAAATAGCTCTGGTGTTGGAAATGAGAGTTATGCTGTTGGGTCATATTTAGTCCAGCATATTGAGGACTGGGGGCATTTCCGGGGTTCTGATGTGGAAGAGGATTTTGCATCTGGTGATGCCTAAATTGCGTCGGAGGGGTAGGGGCATTCGAGGGGTACATCTGGGCCTGCGGCTGTGGATTAAAAGGCTGTTGTGGAGGGTCACTTGTAGGCTGAAAATAGTTCTGAACAGATGGAGGGCGACTTCCATGATCGGAGGTCCTATGAGAAGAGGAGGCAGCAGGAGGCACTGGCTGGAAGGTGACAGGCTGAGGAGGAGACTGCGCGTGGGATTCCTGATTAAATGGTACTGGGGCTGACGGCACAGATGGCGGTTCTGCAGCTACGGCTGACGTATGCTCTCTCGAGTTAAAGTACCCTTGTTCAGAATGCGAAGGCGCGTATCCCGTATGAACACCAGGCGCGGCTGAACTGTGAGGGCTGAACATGGGCACCCCTGGCAGAGAGGATGGTGGGGGGCCAGCTGGAGCAGCTGGGACACCCGCCGACGTCTGCGGTTGCGGGGCTAGACCTGGGCCTGGAAGAGTGTAGGTGGAATCGGGTGGGGCTTGTGTTAGCAGAGAGTCGCTGTGGGATACTTGGACACCCTCTGCACCCATAGGAGGTGGGGCTCGGACAAAAGCGAACGGGTCTGTCATGGGTTGGGTAGAGGGTGGCATTGAAGCAGGCGCAGCTGCTGTTGATGCTGCTGTATGCTTAAGAGGCCTGGTCCTGCGGAACATATTCGGCCCGGAAGGAGGCGGCCCAGAGGCTCCCTGGGGTCCAGTCCGAGGGGGGGGCTGCATGGCAGCAGAGGTGCGACGACCAAGTCGCTCCAGAAAATCTCACTGAAGAGGTTGAAATCAGTTGGAGCTGGATGGAGAAAGAACAGGTGGTTAACAAAAGCCAACATGTCGACATTACCACACCCATGTTTGTGCAGTAGCCTTCGATGCCATTAAATCAAACTGTACAACGTAGAACCTAGTAAAGCACCCCGTGGGCTGGTCACCAGCCAATCACATGCCACATAAAGACAAACAACCATTCACCTTACAGACAATTTATTGTTTTCAAAGAAACTAACATTACGCAAAATGACGACGACGAC
This sequence comes from Phycodurus eques, assembly GCF_024500275.1. Lineage (NCBI taxonomy): Eukaryota > Metazoa > Chordata > Actinopteri > Syngnathiformes > Syngnathidae > Phycodurus > Phycodurus eques. The sequence continues at coordinate 17,475,406 of NC_084539.1, read as the reverse complement.
GTACTTCCCATTACACCCCTCCATTACAGCCCTCCGCTAAATCCTTCTACACTACATTTATTGACATTGAATCAGGCAAACTCAAGTTTATCTTGAGTACACTTTTCCCTACCAGCATTGGCCAAAGTAAAAGTGAGATATGATACAAAACATTGAGAATACAGCATAGTATAAACAACAATGGCGTAGAACAATCAACACCGATTGAAGGTCTGCCTCACAGTTTCTCTCACAGGGTTTTCTCGGCCAGTGGCATCCTCCCACATGCCAACAAAACATACACGTTCGGTCAAGACTCTTAAACCTTCCATCGGTGTGAATGTTTGTTTGACTATATGTGCCCTGCAATTGACTGACGACCTGCCTACAGTGGTCCCTTCTTCTCCCGCTAAAAGTCATTTTACTTTTAGCGGGAGGCGCTCTAAAATAACAATCTGTGTGACTGTGAGCGTTAATGGCAGTTTGTCAACACGCCCTAGCACCCACTGACAACCAGTTCAGGGTGCCCTTCTCTCATCACAAGTCCACTTAAATTAAAGACTAACTGTGCATTGGTGTAGACAAGTGTGAATGCTCGGTTGTCTCTCTGTGCCCTGGCACAAACGCATCTCACTGCATTTGCGATATTCACCTTACACTACCAATGACATGCAACGTCCTAGATTTATCCACAACTTGGAAATTTCTCAATAGAATTTCTCAATTTGCAGTTGACAAAGGCCCCTCAAAAATTTCCAAGGAAAGATATGTTTTCTAATCCATAACATCATCTGTATTATATATTTTTCAATGCTTCAGATAAATGTTACGGAAACTGGTCAATTCACATTTTTTGACCCGCTGATGGCCCTTGTGATGTTACTCTGAACCACCATATGGCTATTTTTTTTCTGTCACTTCCAACACCTAATTTTATGAATTTTATCAACTAAAAAGGCCTCCTAACTTGAGTGTTTGTTCATTATTGACTCTTAATTAATTAATTAATTGTTTTCCATATGCATTTTTGAGTGGCATTTAAACCGCCATTTTCAAACTGTTCGGCTCTTGGCCATTATTTGGTAAACCTGGGCTCTTGGCTTTCTATAATTACTTCGTCAATCAGTTCTTCATTATTTTATGTTGTCTGTTTCAGTGTTAAGCAATCTTCCCAATGATAAAAGACTTTTGAAAATAAGAAAGTTTCAAGCTCGGATTCAACAAAAAAGGCCAGAAACGGTTTGAAAGATTCATAAATTTGTCAATGGTTTTCACAGCAAAATTATATCACTGCAGTCGTCTGTAAAAGGTTTTTATATTAATATTTGTCTCATGCAAATCGACGAATCTTTGCATGTTTGCACACATACCTACATAACATCATATGCCACTTGTTGAAAATGTAGCCACTTCAATATGCATCCATACAATTATTAAGAGGCAAAAATGACAACTTCGCCTCAGGAGTTCTTGTTGTTTCCTCGACGGCTAACGTGGTTGCTACACAGCTTAAACCCCCCCACCCAACATGTCCTTAACACCGTTACAAGCAAAACACAGCGGTTCAAAGTCGCCGGATGATGCCCGAATTCTGGACTGGCGAACGGCCCTTCTCGAAACTCCCTTGCTTGCAAATTCACAAACGACGAGAGCTCTCCGGCTAGCCGTCGCGGGTCGCTTGTCATCGGGCGATAGCATTCTTAAAACAAGATCCACTAAACCCCGGTATGCTAACGTTAGCATTCGGCGCTTGTTAGCATCGCCGCTACCTAGCCTATGCTAACAGAAGGGAGGGGGGGGGAATCACTTAAGCTTTCCACGTCACACGGGGGGGATTTAACTCAGAAACGACGTTGTTGTTGTTTGAGGTGTGTGCGTACGCTCGTCGGACGGATAAAATGTACAGCGAGAAAGGGTAAAGTCTTACAAATGCGCAGGACAGAGAGTTTGACACAACGCCACCATCTTCAATGGCCACATCCTACTGGTAGGCTACGTGTACAAGCGGCGTCACCGGCCAAACAACGGCTACTTCCTCGTGGCGAGCGGGGGGCAACTTCCTCTTTTAAAGGGGACATACTGTATTTCTGAATGAGAAAGGGGCCAGTACTGTACAGTGGTGGTTATCAAACAAACTAGCGGAAAAACAAAAAAAATTAAATTGCTTTCTATGTGCCACCATCATGATCAACATTAAAATTGAGTAGCTTAGGCTCAAGTGGCATAAATTCATGTTCAAAAACAAGTTGGGAGGTTTTAGTCCTAAAAGGTATATTTATTAACATTATTGCAAGCCACTGTAACATGCACAGTTTGAACATTAACACTGCTTAAATGTAAAAAAACGGAATAACTAATTTCAATTAATATGTATATGCGTGTTAAGAGACACTATCATGGCCTCAGGTGATGTGCAGTATTATGTTTATGCCACAAGGAGGCGCTAGGTCACATGCTATATGCTATAGAATGCATGCCTGTGGAGAAAATACAAACGGGAATGGTTTGTGAGTCAGTTCTTTGGTCCTTAACAAGTCAGAAAATGGGCAGAAATGTTCATCATTGTTCCCTAAAATGAAAGCAGAGGATTTTTTTTTAATTCGATGCTTGCAACACAATCTTTCTTTTGTGTGTTTTTACAGTGCACTGTAATTCTCTTGTATGTGGGAAAGGAGAGCCACAGTCACCAATGCCCATTTCAGTCAGTCACTTTATTGAACACTGGGATAACAGTATAACACACAAACGTAATGATCACACTCACGCAGAAGCTGCTGTAGGCAACAGCTCTCGTCCGGACACTCACACACAGACTCCCGGACGTCACGCGCCATCTCACCAGGTTATGCTTCTTAAAAGAAGCAATATGTACAGTATTCTGGAGACATTTTATGCTTGCAATTTATATGTTGTGATCAAATATTTTTATAATATACAGAAGCGTATTGTTGCCACAGCAGAAAAAAAGTTACCACGTTATAACGTGATAAATGTCACATTTCAATGAGATAAATTTCACGTTTCATCGTGATAAGTTTAGTATACGTTATAATGTGATGAAGTTCACATTTTAAAATGAGAAATTTTACATTCACACGTGATATAGTGCACCTATTAAGGTGATATGATTCACATTATAACGTGATAAGTGTCATGTTTTAACGTAATAAGTGATCAAGTTATAACATGAATACGTTTCACTTTGGAATTCGGCAAAACAAAACAAACCAATTGCTTCCCATTAAGTTCACTGGCAGAGCCCAGTGAAAGTGCTCTTCTATCTTCTTCTTTTCCTTTCGGCTTGTCCCTTTGCTCTCTTGCCTGGCAGCTCCATCCTCATCATCCTTCTACCAATGTACTCACTATTTCTCCTCTGGACGTGTCCAAACCATCAAAGTCTGCTCTCGCTAACTTTGTCTCCAAAACATCGAACCTTGGCTGTCCCTCTGATGAGCTCATTTCTAATTGTATCCAACCTGGTCACTCCGAGAGCGAACCTCAACATCTTCATTGCCTCCACCTCCAGCTCTGCTTCCTGTTGTCTCTTCAGTGCCACTCTCTCTAATCCCTACATCATGGCTGAGCCTCACCACTGTTTTATAAACTTTGCCCTTCATTCTAGCAGAGACTCTTCTGTCCCATAACACACCTGACACCTTCCTCCACCCGTTCCAACCTGCTTGGACCCGTTTCTTCACTTCCTGACCACACTCACCATTGCTCTGGACGGTTGACCCCAAGTATTTAAAACCCTCCACCCTTGCTATCGCTTCTCCCTGTAGCCTCACTCTTCCCCCACCACCCCTCTCATTCATCCACATATATTCTGTTTTACTTCAGCTAATCTTCATTCCTCTGCTCTCCAGTGCATGCCTCCATCTTTCTAACTGTTCATCCACCTGCTCCCTGCTTTCACTGCGGATCACAATGTCATCTGCAAACATCATGGTCCATGGGGATTCCAGTCTAACCTCATCTGTCAGCCTATCCATCACCACTGCAAACAGGAAGGGGCTCAGGGCTGATGCCTGATGCAGTCCCACGTCCACCTTAAATTCGTCTGTCACACCTACAGCACACCTCACCGCTGTTCTGCTGCCCTCGTACATGTCCTGTATTATTCAAACATACTTCTTTGCCACTCCAGACTTCCGCATGCAGTACCACAGTTCCTCTCTGGGTACTCTGTCATAGGCTTTCTCTAGATCTACAAAGACACAATGTAGCTCCTTCTGACCTTCTCTGTACTTTTCCATCAGCATCCTTAAGGCAAATAATGCATCTGTGGTGCTCTTTCTAGGCACGAAACCATACTTTTGCTCGCAAATACTCACTTCTGTCCTGAGTCTAGCCTCCCCTACTCTTTCCCATAACTTCATTGTGTGGCTCATCAACTTTATTCCTCTATAGTTCCCACAGCTCTGCAAATCACCCTTGTTCTTAAAAATGGGCAACAGCACACTTTTCCTCCATTCCTCAGGCATCTTCTCATGCGCTACAATTATATTGAATAAGATGGTCAAAAACTCTACAGCCACCTCTCCTAGATGCTTCCATACCTCATTACAGCCATTTGCATCCTTTTTGCAAAGTCTACCACCACCTGTCCCTCCAAGTTCCTTTCCTGGATGCCGTACTTACCCATCACTTTTTCATCACCCCTCTTTCCTTCACCAACATGTCCATTACAATCTGCACCAATTACGACTCTCTCTCTGTCTGGGACGCTCAGAACTACTTCGTCTAGCTCCTTCCAGAATTTCTCTTTCACCTCTAGTTCACATCCTACCTGTGGGGCATAGCCACTAATCACATTATACATAAGACCCTCAATTTCAAGTTTCAGCCTCATCACTCAATCTGATACTCTTTTCACCTCCAAGACATTCTTAGCCAACTCTTCTTTTAAAATAACCCCGACTCCATTTCTCTTCCCATCTACACCATGGTTAAATAATTTAAACCCTGCCCTTAAACTTCAAGCCTTACTGCCTTTCCACCTGGTCTCCTGAACACACAATATATCCCCCTTTCCTCATCATGTCAACCAACTGCCAAGATTTTCCAGTCATAGTCCCAACATTTAAAGTCCCCACATTCAGTTCTAGGCTCTGTGCTTTCCTCTTCTCGTTCTGCCGAAGAACCTGCTTTCCACCTCTTCTTCTTCTTCGACTTCGACCCACAGTAGCTGAATTTCCCCCGGCGCCGGTGGCGGACGTCGACCCGGGCCACGACCGATCCGGTATGGAATTCTTTGGATGAATACTCATATTTGTTTGGCAAAGTTTTAAGCCGGATGCCCTTCCTTACGCAACCCTTTGGATTTATCCAGGCTTGGGACCGGCCTACAGTTTACACTGGCTTGTGCCCCCCATAGGGCTGCATTTGAAAGTGCTCTTCAATAATACTATAAAAAAAAATAATAATAAGGCTAAGTGTTTAAAAGATTTAAAATTGAAAAAGAAGACACACATACAGTCATAGGCCCCCGCCAGTGACCTGAACCGAAATAAATTGTTGCGTTTTGTACAGCCGAATGCGTAAGTCAAACTCATCACATTAAAACATGTAAGTTATCATGTTAAACTGTGAAATTTATCATTTTATAACATGATACTTTTTTTTCCTCTGGTGTGGCAGCAATAAAATGTCATAATAGTTTACATGTGTTTTAATAAGTTTAAAGTGTGTGTTTGTGTGTGTGCTGGGCGGGGGGGAGTAAAACTATAGGCTTGAAAAAAAAAGAGTTTTATGTGGTTTCTATATGATAGATTTCACCTTACGGGTGGCTCTGGAAACATGGTTTTATCATATGGGATGTTTGTTCAATGTGCTTTACATTGATTTTGCATCACATCTCACACACAGTGGAAATGTACTGTACTCTATAAATGAATAGTAAATGATATGCAATAAGAGGGAAGGGAGTGGGTAGGGGGACCTGTCTAACTGCCTGTTTACTATCAGTTGATCCCTCACACTTTGTTGGATTGATGCAGACTCTCTAAACACTGGCGGTGGTGTGAGTTCTCAGCTTCGGCAGGTGTATGATGGCCGAGATAGGTCACGTGTATTGAAGGGGCGATAGGATTCTGTATAAATGTAGGTGTATGGATGTGGGTTTTACTACCTTTACAGGGTGTACAGATAGGGGTACTGTCAGGGTTGATCATATCACAAAGAACAACACTTCGCTATGGTTTACATGAGTTTTGGCAGCTGCTTATAAATGGAGTGCACAACGGTTGTACCGGGATGTTCCAAATATGCACTACAAGCTTTACATTTGAACTTAACTCATTCACTGCTAGCCGTTTTCAAACCAAACTTTTACCAATATGTGACATGTATCGGATTTTGTGAATGTGAAAAGTACAATTCAGATTTTCTTCCAAATCCGACTCAGGCCTCTTTCATATGGAGGTATAAATCATATTCAATCCAACTGGAGTCTGGAAGCTAAGGCCGCCTCCTTCAAGTTTGACTTTATATATCACTTACAGTCTGGTAGAGGTTTTGCTCAAGAATACCACTGTATTTAGTGCCAAACATCTTTTCCTCGAGTAGGACAACCTTCCCACTTACTGCTGTTGTTGACAAACATGCCCATAGCATGATAATACCACCACCATGTTTCATTGTGGGGATGATGTTCTTGGGTTGATGAGATGTTTTGGGTGGGCACCAAACAGGGTTTTCCTTGTTGACAAAGATCAATTTTAATCTCATCTGACCAGAGCACCTTCCTCCAGACAGTTTTTGAAAGCCCTTTTTGTGTAATATAGCTTGTAGCGTGTGAATTTCAAATTCAGTTATTACATTTGTTGTAGTTATTACATAACTGAAATTAATTCAGTTATTACATTTGTTTGGCTAGTCACTTCAAAAAATATTATACGAAAGGCCACAAATTATTTGGTGGGCCCCTAAGATGTGGCTTGGGGACCCATGGAGTTCTGGGGACCCCAGTTTGAGAGCCACTGCCCTGAGGAATAGTAACACTGAAATTAAACCAGAGATTGACCAGAATGGTGCACAAATTAAATTACTACAACCGTTCTAGATCATATTCAAGCATTAATTTGGAAAATATGCCATTATAACCTCTTGAAATTGGCACTAATGTTGTTTACTCATTGATTTAAGAGTGAGTTATTGAACAAGGCGACGGCGGTACAAAGTCATGTTTTTCTAAGCGGAAGGTGGATTGTTTTACAAGCTGCAGAAGGAGACACTGGCAGTAGGAGACGGACACAATGAGGGGGTTGGAGAGTTGATGGGGGGAGTGCAGACGTCACATCTGTTCCTGCTGTTCCCCAGGGTCCTGGGAGCATGGGAACCTTGAAGAGAAACATTTATTGGCGGAGGCTTCCCAAAGTGTACTTAATTTATCAATTGAGGTAAATGGAGCTAAAGGTTAGTCTTATGTGTTGCATCTTGGCAGCAAAGGATGGCTTCGTTGGAGGAGTTTAAACACAGTCCCATTAATACTACTGCAGATAGTGCTGAGAAAATGGACATGTGACATAAACGAAACCAGTCTTGACTTCTGTGAGTGTAAATCTAACCAATACAGGTATTCACTCAGTCTTAGCAACATATACAACTTGGCAATGGTAGTTAATGACAAATGTTAAAGAAACGCAGCAAGCAATGTTTTCCAACTTCAAAACAGCAAAGTAAAGACAAACAGACAAAGTAAAAGAAAATTAACACAGATTTGAGTCCAAAGGCCAGACCATTTGCGACTTGTTGCACATTTTTTTATTGGTGCTCAAATTTGGCCTGATTCTCGGTATGTATGTAGCGTTTTAGCTATTTAAGCCAGTCTGTGGCTCGGCCCAACTCGGTGTTGATCACCTACATAAGGACTTGCTATCAGAAATATTGAACAGATTTAACATTTACGATTGTTCTTACTGACCCGTTTTGTGAGCAGTTTGGGGAGGAGCAGTTACTCTTAGCACACCCAACACCACAGGATAATCGCCCAAGATAATCTTTCAGAGACATCCCAGAACCTGGCTTTTGTTGACTTCGATAGTGCCCAACTCTATTTTTTTGCCGAACTCTATATTTTAGAATTTGTGATCGACTGTTATCAGAGCAGATTGGGGAGGAAAAAATCCTCTGAATACAATGCACACCACAGGGTAAACACACAGGATAATCTGACATTTGAGAATCTGCAATATTTTTACTTAGATCAGGGGAAAGGAATATGCTCAAATTCAGCCCAATTCTACTTCATTTAAGTGGCTCTTGCTTGACCGTAGGTTTTAATCATCATATGCCTCTTTAGGCATTGTCAGAAATAAAATTCCCTATTAATTGAGTAATTGAGAATAGCTAGTAATCCAAGTTCTGAAAAAAATCATTGGGATCAAGTTGTAAAAGATACATTTTCCAATTTTCAGAACAATGTATAGATTAACAGCTGAGGATCTGTAAGCAATATGGAGCAGATGATTTATTTTGGACTCTTCCATGACAGAGTTGTCAGTGAAAGAGGTGACACAGTGAATGCCTTGCTGGCAGCCTAAAGTCCTTCTAACGACAGACGTGACATTACCCGCTGCTGTACGGTGACTCAAGTTCGCGTGTGAGCGTGGGAGTTCCTTGTTGACAGCCAGGCCGCATCTCAAAACTCAGGCTACCGCTGAGTGCCAGCCACCGGCCGTCAATTAAAGTCACAAAGCCGGCTTTCCATCTGAGTTCCTTTGGCAGTTGTGGGACGTAACCAAGTACAACTACTGCACTTAAGTAGGGTTTTCAAGTAGACCTATCTGGACGACTTGAGTATTTATTTTTCTGGCCACTTTTTACTTTTACTCCCTTCACTTGAAAAAATGTCTGTACTTTCTAGTCCTTACTTGGTCAAAATAGGCTTGTTCCTTTTTTTCAACCTTGCGGATGACGAGACGACATGAGATGAAAAAAAATGTTTTTTTAAAAAAAGATGAGGTAGAGTCACCCGTGGTTGAGATGTTGATTGAGATTTTGGGGTCTTATAAGGCAAATAAAACAGGCACAGCACTGATAATAGGGACCGTGAATCAGGGAGCGGTAACAACAACAGCAACAGATTCGGATAAGCAACATGTTCCCAATTCATGACCTTATTTCAGGAGGGTGAACGACTAAAGATTTTTGTAGTTGACTATAATGTGACAAAAGTCAAGTCCAAGTCGATAATGGATAACGTCAGTGACATTTTTTTTCTGCACAGTACCGTCCCCAACCTTTTTTTCCACCACAGACCAGTTTCACATAAATACATATTTCACAGCATAAAAACAAATAAAAACATAATTAAAAATATTACTCACTCACTATTACGCTGAATGCAGTTGTTGTAAGTAGTAGGAGTCCTGCACGTCCGGTCTCATCTTGTGTTCCATAACATAGCGTGTTCAAAAACCGGACATTGTAATACCGCTTCGAAAAATTAAGCATTTCTCTGTTTCACTGTTTACATTTCAATTGTGCTTTTATTGTATTTGAGGATATACTCGCATATTTGGCAAGTGACCATGCTACCGGTCTCATTTTTGATGAAACATGTCCACAGGCTCGTAGCATAGTATGGCTGTATGTCGTACTGTGACAAGTGTTATGATACAGTGTCGTAGAGCGTCACAAGTGTAGTGAAGTGTTGGTGCGTGTTGTGATATGAATAAAGTTGTTGTTAGCACGGCGTTGTTGCCGTGACCATTCAGGTGATGAAGATGGAGCTTCACCTCGCGCAGCTCCCCTTGTTCCTTGCCTCCACTCCCGTGGTCCTGCTGGTATGAATGTTATAAGATTAGCGGTGATCGGAATAGCCAAAGCTCGCGAGACTATCCACTATTTTTAATCTCATCCACATACACAACCAGTTTATTTCTGTACTCTTGGACCCGCGCAGACATATGACGACTTTGTCACCTTGTTGGCCAGTGTGTTTGAAGTATAGTAAAGTCAAATGCGTCGACTATTTCAGGGTTCCACAACCACTGGGCGGTGGACCAGTACCGAGCCGCATTCTATTTGTTAGCGGGCAGCACAGAGACTAAACAAAAAATATATATATTTTACTTCTTCTTTTTTCAGCGGTGCGAGAACGGGGCTTGAGTAGTGATATCGTTCTCGAGCGATTTGTTCATAGGGCAAATGTTTTGAGAGAACGTACTGAATGGAATCACTTCATGAACTGATGTTGATCATAATAAACCGGTCCGTGGTGCAAAAAAGATTGACGGCCACTGGACAAGTCATTCAGTTAAATCCATTTTAATGTTTGTGTTTTTTACTTACTTAAAGTAGTTGAATCAGAACTTCTACTTTTACCAGTCTTTATTTATACTAGTATCTACTTAAGTACTTTTGCTATCCCTGCCCGAAGTGATACCCCAGCAGGGCTACTGGTGGTTTTCCGAGTGAGGATCCTCAGGGGGATGCCGCGGGGGTGTGCAAAGCGTTTGCCTCGCGTGCTGTCAGCCCGCCGCGCCAGAGTGAGGCACTTGGTGCCAACAGCTGCCGTGGTGAAACGCTAACCCCTCTAAATGCTCTGCCCAGTAAACAAAACAGGGCCCCGACACATGCCGGCAAGGGAGCCGGGGTGAGGATGGGCTTAGGAGTGCGAATGGGGCGACCCAGCTGACGCCGTGGCGAAAGGAGCGTTGACCCCTGCAGAATGGCTTATTAAACTGCGGCGGTCGCCATTCTGGGGGGCCGACAGTGAGGGAAACCCAAAACCCTCTTTGGCAAAACAGCACTATGCCGGTCACAAGCCACAGTCAGTATGTTTACATTTGGAAAACAGATTACTGTACAGCATATTCGCGGTTCACTATTTTATGTTAAAGGTACCAACTTGTACTTGATTTACGGCATGACTTTACAGGTTCTTCAATGTAATTTTGTGTATTCAGTGGCAATTTTGCAAAAGGTGCATGTGAGGCACAGACTGAGTAGAAACAGCCGATGGTACTGTGATGGAAGACTACATTTTTCTTTCCAATACAAATTTTAAATATTTAATTAAGAGTAGTGATGCACTTAAAAATGCCCTCATTTGCCATTTGAAAATTCTAAGGCAGGGTTTCTCCAACTTTTTGGTTCCTGGGACCCCTCACAGGGGGGAACGTTTTCCAAGGATGCCCTCATAATCCCGACGTTACTGTTAATGTTAAAAATCAAAGGTCTGAATAAAAAGTTCTAATCTTACAAGAATGAAGTCACATTTTCCCAAGATAAAGTTGTAATATTATGATGTTGAAGTGACAGTTAAATGAGGGGTCATATTTTAACAAGTGAATTTCATCCAGCCATCCCTTTTCTGAGCCGCTTCTCCTCACTGGGGTCGCGGGCGTGCTGGAGCCTAACCCAGCTATCATCGGGCAGGAGGCCGGGTACACCCTCAACTGGTTGCCAGCCAATCGCAGAGCACACATAAACAAACAACCAGTCGCACTTGCATTCACACCTAGGGGCAATTTAGAGACGTCAATTAACCTACCATGCATGTTTTTGGGATGTGAGAGGAAACCGGAGTGCCCGGAGAAAACCCACGCAGGCACGGGGAGAACATGCAAACGCCACACAGGCGGGGCCGGGGATTGAACCCCGGTCCTCAGAACTGTGAGGCAGACGCTCTAACCAGTCGGCCACAAGTGAATTTCAAATATCCAATTTTGTGCTTTTAAAATTGCACCTTTTCTTCTGGAATTTAAGAAAAAAAGTGCCATATTCTGGAAAGAAATGTCCTTTTTGTTCTGTAAAAAATAGGACTTTATTCCTGTAATATTATGCCTTTTGTTCTTTAAAAACCCTGACTTTATTTATGCAGGAATGTCAGATTCATGTGATGATACGTCACAATTATATCAGAGCTTTTTTAAAGGGCGGGAGTGTATTTATTTTATTGGTGCGCTTGTCCCCATTTGTACAGTTAGGCATGGACCTTTTCAAATGATACGACAAAATAGTGTATTACAAATCATTTGATGGACCCCAAAGCTACAGTACAGCTTGGGAACCCAGTTTGAGAAGTAATGGCCTCGAAGGGGAGACAGCCCTTTGGTCATATTGTCATTGGGTGGCAGGGCACAATTGATGATACCCTACAAATTTAAAAACGAAAACATTTTTTAAAAACATTGAGTGTCTAATTATGAGACACACAGTGGTGCCTCAATGTACGAGTGCCCAAACGTTTGAGCTTTTGACTTCTGAGTCATAGCTTTCTTGATTTTAATTTTGTTAATTTTTTTATTATTATTTTTTAAATTTTCTTTGTGAGCCAAAATTTAAGAATTCAAGATACACTTCAGATACGCCAATGGAGTGAAGGAGAAATTAAACGCGGAGTGATTAATGTAATGCGATGTCCTTGCATGTGGGCAAAGAAAGCCACAGTCGCTGATGCACTTTTAACAACGGGACAAACAGTCAAACACAAATACAAAATGAGAACACTTGCAAGGAGCTGCTGTTAGCCACAACTCACACCCAGACGCTCACATACAAACTGACTCCAGCTCCTGGTGTCATTTACTAGGCCACGCCCATTAAAGGCACGCATCCAACACAAGAATCGGTGCCTACAAGAATGACATGTTTTTCGTTCTAGTCTTTTTTATGATGTTATTATGCAATGGAGTGCTCTTCTTTTTTAATTAAAAACAACAAAAAATGTGGTGATTTTTTTCAGGGGGGAGGGTGTGACTGGAATGGATTAATGGCATTGCAATTTGTTTCAATGGAGAGAATTGATTTGACATACAAATTGAATTGCAAGCACGGTCACGGAACAGACTAAAATCGTAAGTCAAGGTATCTTTTTGTTAGCGTCTTTGCTCAAGCCTCAATTTGAGACTATTTTGGGTCAACTGTTGGTGCGACACAAGAGTGTGTGAATGGCGGTAATCTTGTCCCAACCTGCCTCGGGAGTCCAGGGAGAGTTGAGAGGGCGCTTGAGTGAGAGGCAAGGTCAGAGTGACAGTTGCCGGGCCCTCACGCGTACCATTTGGACGGAAAGTGATACGGCGGACAGCTGAGGCTGCTTGGCTCTCTCAGGGTTAATTCAGAGCATCTTAACATTCACTTTGCTCGGGCCCCGTTTGTAATGAACGTGGAACTGGAGGGTCAGTGGAAATCTCAGCATCTGTGCCAGTTTACACCCCCCACAGAACAGACCACCCCTTCTGTCTCATATGCACGCTGATTTACACTTGTCACGTTGACAAGCCGCAAAAGAGATTCCTGGGGTTGTTCTAACCACCAAAAACTCCTCTAATCACACACGCCATTCCACCCTCCTCCTCCCTCGGTGGGCATCATCCTCCTTCACCCCTGGTCAGGCCGTATATCAGGTGATTCCTAAAATAAACAGTGGTGAAACAAGATGAGGACACTAGATAATCCCTGAATGGAATCCATCGAGGACAATGGGATATGACTGGGCCGTGTGCTAATGGCAGATTGGCTGAGGGGACACTTCTTCGCCCCCACCGCAAAAAGAAATCTGAGATTTTCCATTGAACTTCATATTAATTGTATTAAATATATGTTATGCTTTTAGAAAAGCAGATTAGTTCACACATTTCTTTAATAAATTAACTGCAAAGAGACAATATACAAAATATGTGAGCTTGCTAACATGTTGGACAATGACAGGGTGCACATCATTGGATAATGTTAGCATTTTATGAGCAAATGTTTGGCCTTCACTCAGCAACATGGCTCAGTTAGCCACCTGACTCTGTACTGTTTAGCAATTATATTTCGAATTTCAGAAAGGTTTTTATATCAACAGAGATTTCACGATGACAGAGTGGACATGTTAAGCTATTTACACTACATATGATTCAAACGTATCTTACAGTACATGGAATGTCAAACTAGTACAAATGGATAAACCCTACATTTTAAAAGTAAGCAAGCATACATTGTTGTAGCGCTCAAAGGTATACTGTATATTCAAAGACATTTCTGTTTATGTAACATTATATATATATATATATATATATATATATATATGTATATATATATATATATATATATATATATATGTATATATATGTATTTTTATTTTTTTACAGTTGTTTTTGTTTAGAATTGAAGCTATCCCCCTGTCATTGGTACTGTAGATCTAAGTAAGTGGTAGTAGTTCTGTGTGTATTAAAATACGTTTGCAATACGTTTAAAAAGTGTGTTCTGCTAAGTTCAAATGAGTTTAAAGCACGCGGGAAAGGTATTTAAAGACCTAACCTATTAAAAAAAAAGTCTTTATATGCTCTCTCTATATTGTGGCTTTTCAGCTATCTTGGGTGGGTCTCAACGCAACTCCCATGATGAACGGGAAGATGACTGTATGTCTCCTTTAAAAGGCTGTGGGTTTTTTTGGACTCATTGCATTTTTAACCAGTGTGTTTCTGCAGTTGGCCTTTCTGTGCCACTTGTCACAGGCTTGTGAATTAGAACCCATTTCCTGCACTTTCTCGCTTTAAAAGTGTGTGTGTGTGTGTGTGTGTGTGTGTGCGTGTGTGTGTGTTTGTGTGTGTGTGTGTGAGTGGACAGCACGGAGCCAGGCCTTCCTGTGCTTCATTGTCTGTCAGCACTCATTTATGGACACATAAAAATGGAAACACCCTGCAGGCATTTCGATGTTTGCAGGTTTTTGCTGGATTCAACAGGCATGTCTATTAGAGACGGAAAGTAACTTAAGTCCTGATAAAAACGCGATCGTCGGCAAGAGGGGCGTGATGCATAAACACCAGTGATGGGAAGTAACAAAGTACAAATACTTTGTTACTATACTTAAGTAGATTTGAGATTTGGACTTTATTTTTGTGGTGACATTTTACTTTTACTGGCTACATTTGAAAACAGTAATGTGCTCTCTACTTCTTACTTTGTCAAAATAGGCCCGTTACCCTTTTCAACCTTTGAGAATGACATTTAAAACAATTTTTAAAAAATGCATGAATAGAGAGAGGTAATGTCAACCGCTCTTGAGATTGAGAACTTGGAGTTTTGTGGTGAAAAAACCCCCACAAAAAAATAGAGACAGCAGCGAAGCCAGGGAGCATTAATGACGACGGCAACGGATTCAGTGAGTAAATACTTTGTTTATTTAAAGACTGTGTAAAGTCATTTACATGTTTTGTTTCTAATTACATTTAATATGTCGAAAGATAAGTTCTGAAAACGTACCGAGACTGAGAACAATTTAGTCGTGAATTGTGTAAACTCTTTTTCACCATCTCAGTATTGTGGGCGGTGCTAATACAAGTACTGAGCAACTTCAGTGGCTATTGTGCAATTGCCACTTCCTTATTCATAATAACTTGGCCCATTTCTACCACTACAGCGTGCAGTCGGCCGTCAAGCTATGCATTATCCTTGCATTGTTACGTGGTTTTCTTAGTAAATAAAGCCAGCAAGAATTGGCGAACACACGTCACATTCTTGCGAAATTACACTCCTAAGGGTAAAAAGGCCTAAATAAAAAAGGCAGCCCCTATAAGCGACTACACAATGGCAGATGTGATATTTAAAACTAATGTTTGTAGAAAATGTACTTATTATTTTATTTAGGTAAACAGCAGTTGGCAAAGAAGATAAACACATTTCAAATATAACAAAGTTTTGACATCTTGGATTTCGTTCCCCTTTAAAACATTGCCTGTACACTCAATAAAGGTTTTATCATTCCAAGTGTTCCATGGGAATTGTTATTTTCAAAATCTCTTTTTTTTTTTTTTTTTTTACCTGACTTCAACTCGGTTTTCTCAGTTTTTTCTTTATTCACTGACTTCTCCACAGTGTGTGGGCATGTTTTACAATTTAAAAAAAATAATAAATGAAAAAAAAAGTTTCAGATGTGAGCAGCTTAAATGCGAAGGACAATGGAGAAAGGTGATAATTGTGACACCATTGTGACACCTCTGTTCTCTGCTTCAGAGGCGTCTGTGCTCCTGAGACAAAACAAACAGAGGATGAGAGCTTGACGGGGGGTTGGGTGAGGTGTCAACGTTCGTCTTGATAAACGTCAAAGAGCGCTTTCCCACTCGTTTATCTAGCAACAGGCTGTTTTCCTACAAACATTGGCAGATTCCGGCCTAGCCCGTCGATAAACGACGTACCATCAAAACCGGCACAGTGTGAGATTTAGCCACAAAGTCTTGTCTTATCTTTCAAAGTATACTGCTGGGGGGTATTGTGATCATGCAAAATGTAATGTATGTAAATGACAACTGAATTTCACTACAAATACGTCGTTTCGGAGCCATCTACGGCAGTGTTTCCAAACCTTTATTGAACCAAGACACATATAGTACAGTAGTTTACGTTAAAAAAATCTCATGGTACACCACAAAAAAAAAAAAAAAAAAAAAAAAAACATAATAAAAAAAAAAAAAAAAATTTTAATTAAAATTTAAAAAATCACAAAAGGTATAAGCACTGAAATAATGATCTTGTCTCAAATTGCAGTCATCCCTCTCTATATAATGCTTCACTTTTTATGGCTTCACCGCATAGTGGATTTTTTTAATCATGCTTCCTTTGTGGATTATTCATTCATTCATTCATTCATCTTCCGTTCCGCTCATCCTCACCAGTGTCGCGGGCGTGCTGGAGCCTATCCCAGTCCAGATCATTTAGAGCACGCTTACATGGTGCAGCACAGTGCTTGGAAATTACTGTAAGAAGGCTATATTTACGACATTGTTTGCACTCTGCATAACAATAGTAAAGGTCTGCAAATGCACATTATCAGCGTGCTATTTTGAGACTTTGTTGTAAGCGCTCGTGAATGTCGGCCATTGAGGTCAAATGACATCATGTACTGAGTAGTTCCACTTTCTCCTGTAAACCTCTGACATGGCTCCATTTCTACTTCAGATTCAAGCTTTTAAAACGATGATGATGATGATTAACCTCTCTTGGTTTGGGCTTTCTATTTTAAACTGCACGAGAACTTGTTTCCCATAGCTTTTTTGTCCTCCCTTTTCCAGCCTTGGGAATCCATTACGGAGCACATTCTCAGGGTCTTAAATCGTAGCTTGACGTTTCTCAAAATTTAGATATATTACTTTTCTGAGCTATAACAGTGAAGAGGAGCATGAGATTCCTACCAAAAGCCTCGGCTCGTGTAGTTATGCCTTTAGTAAGTAATCCCTCACTTGAGCAATGTAGACCTGTTTGAAAAGTAAAATCACAAGCATAAAATGTATACAAAATACTGTATTTTACATCATGTACTGTTTGTTCCTGCATTTGCCTTTAACAGGCGGGGCCCGGTGGGGTAGCTTGTAACTTCGGCAAGTCTGCTTGTGAGTGTCTGGGCGTGAGCTGTGGTCATCAGCAGCTCCAGCGTGAGTGTGTCCGTTGTGTTCATGTGTTTTCCTGTTCTCCCAGCTTCCAATAAACGGCCCAAGAGTCCATTGGCGACTCTGGCTCTCGTTTTCCACATGTGAGGAAAAACGTCAAGAAAGTAAACTGTAAAACCCATAAAAAGAATTGCCGAAAAAAAATGATATGGCGGTGGCGTGAATGATGAACTGCAATATAGTGAGGAAACACTCACTGGACTACAGTATCTTAGTAAGGTACATGTACGCCGGTAGAGGGAAAGTAAATACAACACCTCAGCTGGTTGGTGAGTGGGTGTGTGACGGCATACAGTATATGCCCGTACTCACATCTCACTCCACACTTTCTATGATGCAACACTTTTTTTTTTTTTTTTTTTTTGCTTATACACACTCCTCTTAATGTTCTCCCAACCTTTCCCTTGTTTCCCACCTCGCGTCAGGCCTCGCCCCATATTGGCGCCGCTCCATTTGGCAGTCTTGCCGTCAAGGACCAAAACGTGCGTCTGCCTCGTAATTATAATCGTAATCTTTGCCCCTGGAGCCGTGAAACTGTGCAGCAAATCCCAGCCACATTTCACTCGCTGCAATAAAATGAGGAATATTAAAAAGAAAGAAAGATAAAAGAAGCTGTCTTCAATACTTCAATGTACCGAGACCTGATCTGGACTGTTCAGCTTCAGCTCTACAGTTAAGTACATTTCAAGTGACACATACGCCATATGGCTGTGCTTACAACACTTAGGTGCAGACAACCAAATTGGATGTAAATAACTCCACAAGTGTCGATACCGGGCAACGACAACACAGACGTAAACAATCATATGAATAATCGACGCATTAAAAAACAGTGTTGTTTTGTATATTTGTATCCATGAGGGAAGCATTTTTGGAGCTTGAAAAGTTTTAAAAACTGGTTTAAAAGTGGATCTACTGACCTATGGACTGACCGACCTACTGACCTACCCACTGTGAATATAGTGTAAAACTCCTGTTTAAATGCCACGTATGAGACCAAGATAAATCACGTAACCCAGTCATTCTCAAAGTTGTTATTGTTGTTGTTGTTTAAAAGAAATCCAGTACAGTACATTTGTTAAGTACAATTCGTTTGTATTTAACTTTGAAGTTCAATACACTGGCATTAATTCTTTTAGGACTGATTGTTATTTAAGTATAATTTTTTTTAAATCTAACTTGTGTGCAACCCATTTTAATTGAATCATTTAACTAAATTCACTGCTACGCCTCCCAGTTAAAATGGATATTTGACTTCCATAGCTGTCAATGGCAGTGAATTAAGTAAGTACAGTTTTTTTTTTAATATACCTTTTAGGAATACAACCCCTGCCTTGTTTATGATGAACACTTTTGCCTGGTATGCGTTGGAATGATAATATTGGCCCTGATGGTGGCAACGGCTTCTACTGTAAGAGCTGACCACAAACGTGTCAGGAAAAGCCTTCTAGAACATCTGATCTTCATTTGATGTTGAACAGAGGCTGTCTGTCTGTCTGTCTGTCTGTCTGTCTGTCTCTTTAGCAGCTCAGTTTCAGATTCTTTTGTGAGACAGTGCATTACAGTGAAGTGTGCCCCCCCCACCAGCTGCACAAAAGGGGGAGGAGTAGGTGGGGTTGCAAAGTGGGAGGACCTGAGCGCACCGAGCAGCTTCAACACTTCATTGAGAACTCTGCAAGCAGCAAGTTAACATCCATGACCTGATGCTGTGCTTTCTCTCTGAGGAGTTACTGGGGGGGAAAAAAAACCGAGTCATTTTATTTATTTTGTGTGTGCGTGTATGTGTGCGTGCGTGATATTTGATATTTTTGCATTTTCCCACGCCAAACACCTGGAGTATATCCCCCCCTCCTCCAAACTGTGGATCTATGCCAACTCTACGCGGGACTCAAACCGAATTTGTGAAGTAGAAGAGGAGGAATGTATCGTTTCTTTGCGAGACTAACATTTCTCCTTCCGGCCGTTATCTTCGTCTCACAAGGTAAAAAAATGTTTTTTGTTTTTTCTTCTTCCTCTTTTACATGTTGGGAATAGAAAAGAAACTTTATATTGAGTCACCGTGTGTGCATTTTGGGCAGAAGTGCGGCACGGAAGGACATACGGTTACGTGCACAGTTGCACTATAATACAGAAAGTGGATTTAAATGGAGTTAAACTGTGTATTTTATATATATCTCTACGTTTCCGTTAGTCCCCTGAACACACCAGTTACGAGATGTTGCTTTTAAACATTTAAATATGAAAAGATTAGCTACTTTTTGTACTTTCTGGAAAAAGTGTTTCAAAAACGAATGTGTTGAATTGAGCCGGTTTTGAATGACATGAAGGATAACTTGCTTGTTGTGTGTTGGGGCCAGGGGGACGCTCAAGGGGACTTTGTAAGGCTGAGGGGGGGGGGGCTTTTGTCTGCATGTGTGGGAGAGAGTGTGTGTGTGTGTGTATTTTTTTTGGGGGTGGGGGGGTGTTTAGGAGGTAAACAATGCTCGAGTAGAATGTTTTATGCCTCGTGTTGGACTCATTTCTTTTGTACCCCGTTTGAGTCCAGCAGCTGCCGCGCGCTTTTTCGCCCCCACCCTTCTACAAAGTGTGCGCCCCCCCCCCCCCCCCCCCCACCACCATAAAAGAAAGACACGCACCATCAGGACCTGTGTCCTCGACCCCACCATCACATTTTCAATTAAATATTTTTGTAGCATTGTAGGATATATTTGCATTAGTGTGAGTTGCATTTCCCCTTGAGGGATTCTAATGAGTGCAATATATATATATATATTTTACAATATACAAATAAAGTTGTGTGCGTTCAACAGGTCTAAAATGCTCACTACCCACCGAGTCCTGTCTGAATGGCGGAAGGTGCGAAGCCGCCCCCAATGGAAATGGAGACTGCAAGTAAGCAAATCAAAATATTTATTTCGTTGGACTGTCTTGGAATCTGAGAGCTTTTGGGAGTCGAGGGAAAAAAAGGGTGCAAGTCACATATCCCCCCCCCCCCCCCTGTTCCCATTCCAGCCTTTGAGCAGCGCCTGCACCCGGCAACCAAAGGCTCGGGGACCCTCCTCTAGCTCCGGTGTGTTTTTTTAGTCTTACCCCCGCCGCAGGAGCCAACGGTTCCCTTCCAAAAAAATGAAAGAAACGGGCTCAACGGGCCTGGAGATGTGCGGAAGGGCCAGTGGGACAAAAGCCCACCCCTTCCTCACCGCCCGTTAATGAATGCAAGACCCCCTCAACTGCAAAGTGCGAGTACGCGTCCAGCCCTAAATCTTGTTTTTCTGCTCTTTCATGGGGGGCGACAGCTGGGGCTCGCCCGCCGCCCGTCGCCCATTGTTGTGCAGTGGAGAATAATGCTGTGTGACTAATCGGAGTGGGCCTTCCCATCATGCCACAGACACCCCAAATACACGCTCACACACTCACCAAACCTCTAGCATAAACCCCCTCCCAGCTACCACCCCTTCACATCCAAAAGGCTTGTCCCCTGCTTACTGAATGGGTAAGCCCACCCCCTTCTTCAGCCCCCACGCTTTGCATCACTTGTGTGTGATCTCCATTAGAAGCCCAGATGGCTGTGAAATCTAATTGGTTTTGATGTCAACGGAGTGAGATTGATTGGACTAAAGTGCTGAAATTTGAATGTAAACAAGTGGGAGTAGGTGGGGGGGGGGGGGGGGGGGGGGGTTAAAGAAGTAAAATTGTGGGCCATTTTTTTTTTATTTCTGTGGTTTACATATTGAGTATAATCTTCTTGATCTTCCATCCATTTGTTCTCTATAACACTTGTCGACATTCGGTTCACAGGTGAGCTGGGGCCTATCCCAGCTGACTTTTGGCGAGAGAAGCGAGGTTCCACCCTGGACTGGTTGCAACCCATTTGCGGGCGCATATTGACAAACATCCAGTCACACTTATGGTGGTGGTTTAGACTCTTCATTTGCAGTGAGATGACTTTTGGCAAGAAGAGAAGTAGGGTACACCCTCACATTCACACCTGTGAACAATTTAGGAACTTCAATTTAACTAAGGTGACTTTTTGGTGAGAGAAGCTGGGTACAACCTGGCCTGTACTCGTCACAAGTCAATCACATGGCACATACAGAGACAAACAAGCATTCACGCTCACATTCACACCTATAGACAATTAAGAATATTCATTTAACCTAACATGCATATTTTTGGAAAGTGGGAGGAAGCCAGGAAGGTTGGAGATGAGATTCAAACCTCTAACCTCAGAGCTGTGAAGCGAACGTGCTAAACACTAGCCTACTGTATTGCCCTGTTTTGATCTTAAAAGAAGAAAAAAGAAGGCGGAAGGAGGATTTGAAATTTTTTCTTGGTTCCAGTTGAGGAGTCCCTTCTTCCACTGTGGCTCCAGGGTGGCCCCTCCCCCCCTCGGGGCATGTGGTCGCGGCGGGCGCCGCTTCTGCTTTCTGTGGACAAAAGGGGAGCATTGAGGATGCGATGCTTAGTAGCCCGGGGCCATCAATTCACAGTATCTAATCTGCACAATCACCCCCCCCGCCCCCCACCCCAAACACACACTCTGCCCGCACGCGTGCATATGCTCGCATCTATACGGGCATCCTCCGCCTCTACAAAGAGCTTACTGTGGGGCTCAGTCCCAATTAAAAACAGACAGGATAGATGCGCTGCCCGCGTCTTCCGCTTCCTCCTATTAATCATCCCGAGCCAGGCAGCCATCAGTCACAGAGCGTGCCGGGAGCTCAGCTATCAGCATGACTGATCTTCTGTGGGCAACCAAGCTGTGTTTTTGCATTGGAAGAATCCTATCTGCGTGTATTCGTGCTTCAGCGTGGAAGCATATGGTGACACAGTTGCAAGGGGTAAAGATTGAAATCCTCTTTGGGTTCCCACAAGGCGTGAGAACGGGGTGTAAATTCACTCGTCGGCTTAGTGTGGGCGTAAACTGGTAATCAGATGTTTTTTATTTTTTTTGTTTTTCAGTGGGTTTACTGGGATTATATTCCCGTGTCAAGACAATACCGCTGCTCCCTACATCCAGGAAATGTAAAATTTAGTCACGCCAGCACCTTTTACCAACCTGAAACATCCATCCATCCCTCCATTCAATTCAAATACATTCCTTTGTAGGGCACATATAGACAATCAACCATTCAGATGCACATTCACATCTATGTACAACATGTACAATTCAGACAAACGTTTTTAATAAAATGAAGACAACTTTTGGCGACACTGGGCTGGTTGGCCGTCAACCTCTGGGCACATATAGAGAGAATTTTGAGTCACTGATTAGGCTAATCGGACTTTTGGAGTAAGAATCTGGGTAGAGTGTGGGCTGGTTGCCGGCCAATTGGCGGGCACATAAAGTATAGACGAAGCGTTCACACTGACATTCACACCCATGGACATTTTAAATTGTTCTCTCTTTTGACAAGAGAAGCGCAGTACAGCCAGGGCTGGTCACCATTCACTCTCAAGGCACATACAGATCAACAGCCATTCATAATCACATTCCCACCAGAAGTGCTAACCACTCACTCACCATGCTGCCCAACCTGAAATACTGTATGTCAAAGATTCGAGACAATAGCAAAGTAGACCCACGCTTTGTGGTTTGGTATCAAAGTGTCTCGCTCTTCCCATTTCCCAAGTAGTTGTAGGTCTCTAAAACCTAACTTTGTGACACGGTAATAAGGACAAACTGACGTTTGCAAGACCGACGTGTGCTGCTTTGGGAATAAACCCAGGAAACACCTGCAACTGCTTGAAATCCAGCATTTGACCAAAATAGACCCCTGGCCGGTGCGATCAAGACCTCTCTGACCTTGCACCGAGCTGTCTGGTATTGCATACTGACAGTAAAATGTCTCACTGGTAAAAGCCCAACCGCGGCGAGCTCGCAAACACGCAACCTTAAAGAGATGTTTCTCTCTCCCTCAAGGAATTCATTTGTCCTCCTAAAGGATTACCAGCATGGTCAAAGCTCAGCTCCATGTGGTCCTAAGCCCATCAGAAGTATACAAGTGTGCATCAATGAGCCAACTTCATTTAAGCTCTAAAGCCGCCGCTCCCCGCTTGCCAGAGTCCTACTTTTGACAGGCTGCCAGTCAATTGACAGTTTCTGGACAAAAGCCAGCCACGTGAACCACCAGTCCACTGGCCCTTAACAGGTTTTGCACCAAGCAATATTTCGACGGACCAGCATAGAAACAAGTAAGAACCGATGACCAAAAATACATCTGACAATTCCGCTGAATGCAGTTGTTGTGATTAGTGGAAGTCCTGCGCTTGATTCTATTGATGGAGCCGGTCCCACCTTGAAGTAATGGGAGACAATGACACCAAAAGTGTGTTACTTCCTTACAAAGTGGGGAACTAAATCCATGATGTCAAAATGTTCAGATTTATTTTAATTGTGCAAAACCTCTTTATCAGCTGATGTTTACTCACATCTACAAAGTATTCATTCTAAACAAATCCGTATAAAATATGACATCTGCCTTCATGCACTCGCTTCTGGGGGTCGTCATTTGTACGTCTTTTTTAGGTCGCATTTGTGAGAATGTGACATGTATACGCCGGTTACAGCTAATTGTGCTGCTTTACTTACGAAGAGAACCATACAGCGTTAAAATTTTGGGCGTTTGGCTCCACTTTAATGTCCAGTCTATACCACCATTTTGTTTTTATTGATTTTGAATCACCTCTTAGCAATAAATGCATATCTTATGTAGGAGTGCTGATATTGTCTCTGAAGTTGAAAGCTCTTCTTCTGTGTCATCAATTGGCCTTTTCCCCTTTCTGCAGAAGCTCTTCAAAGATTATCGTGTTTTACTCATTTTTGCTAGCTTGTGCGCTTACTTTTTTACTACCACATCACACGGCCGTGACGAAACGTCTTTCGGACTCTAACGATCAATGAAATATATTCTGTCTCTGTATCAAATGGTCCGCGGCCTGGTGGTTGAGGTTCACTGCACTGCAGGACTACTAATAACTCTTGCCGTGCAATCGGTCTTGCTTGGAGATAAGCAGCTCATAGCCTAGAGTGGGTGCTGAATCCTCACAAGATGCACTTGAGACTGTTAAATGTAGAAACTCTTCTCGTGGCTCAGTGTTGTGCTGAGCCACGAGAGTGAGTGCGTGTGATGCCCCATCTGCGTTTTAGTCACGGAGATACTCGACAATGGCACGGTGTTGTATTTTCACAAAAAACAAATAGATGGCAAACAAAAGATGACAGCTGATATTGGGGGCATGGTGTGAAGTTGATGACGAAAGATCACCTGAATAAACAGAGATTACAGGTAGAGAGACTGATGCCAATCAGCAGATGTAGAGTGGGTATTTGTCTCGAGGGGCGAACCAGTACGCATGTCCACCAAATGAAGTGATGCTACTTTGACGGACTCTGGTAAATCTTTCCACTTGGCTCCTTTTTAGAGGGCGCGACAGGAAAAGACCAATGACCTCAGTCGTGAGAACAATTCACCTCTGTCACTTTTTGATTTAGTCTTTGTTTTATTATTATTTATTTATTTTTGCTGTATTACAAAACCACTTAAGCGAGGTACACACATACCAATTTTAAACCCCGGGATTTAGGTCTTGGCTTGTGAAGATCCAAGCCAACAAGCACAAAACAGAAGGAAATTCTCATAGCAAATGAGCATTTTGAGAGACTAAGAGAAGGATAGGAAGAGGACAAAAGCTCATGTAAGTTTCATAAAGATGAGGAAAAGAAAGTACAACGGTGTCAAACTTTACTGTATGTGGTTGACATCAGCTTTTCCACACCGGTGGCATTTTCCACGCCACAATCAGTCTGCTTTTGTGTCGTCGGTGGGGGACAAAGTCACCACTGAGAGTGGCAGATGGCAGGCCTGGCCCAGTCAGCCGGGTGAGGGGGGGGGGGGGTGTCATTGAGAGGGGAAAAGGCAAAAGAGGCTGTCCCCCACACAAAAGTGGTAAGGGTCAGAGGTTGGGGGAGCATCTGCTCCGGGCCTGAGGCGGACATTACATCGCCGGGAGAGACCTGTTGCCGTGGTGTGTGTGGGTGGATCTTCTTCAGGACAAAGAGGATGCATCCAAAAAAGCAGTGAAGAAAAAAAACAACAACATGATCTTATTTGTCTTTACGGTAGGGAAAGGCGTTAGAACGTTTATTCGATGTCGCTGATATGCAGTTTCTACGCTCTTTGTCCTAACGAGTAAGAAAATGCGGCATATTATAAGAATGACTACCTCGCACTAGTAGAGCTACTAAGTATTACTAGTAATGTTTTTTTTTCTTTTTTCCCACTACTACCTTCCAAACCTGTATGTATTGTACCTTTTGTTAAGTACAGTTCTGTTGTATTTAACGTAAGTAAAATACATTTGCATTGATCAAAAAGATGATGTTCGCATCCACTAACAGGATAAGACCGAAAGGGAAAGGAGACATTTGCATTTCGAAATATTTGTTTTCAATCATTTATTCCAGTATTATTTTTGTTAAACTCCTATGAGCAACATATTTGAATTGAGTCGTTTACAGTTTAGTCCCCCACCCCCAATATTTAGGTCCTCCTAAATCCCTCTAGTACGCACTGTATTTTGGTCATAGGGGTGGTACTTGGAGAGCAAAGTATTTTTTTAAGCAGTACTTGATGTAAAACGTTTAAGGACAACTACATGCTGTGAGGCAAAACTGTGCACTTGTTGACGTGCGCTACTCGTACTGCTAGTGAAGTGCTAGTAAAATTTTATTGTCACCAGTAGTACTAGTAGCACAGAGTTGTCAACTAATGCACAGTTTTGCCTTACTAGTAACATGTAGTTTTCTCAGGAGTTTGCCAAAGTTTTAATTCTAGTGAGGACAAAAAGCCTTAAGATGGATATCGTATAGATGCTCAAACGGCTTTATGGATTAACGGCTTAGTCCTTATTCCTTGATCTCCATTTTAAGGTCGTACTAGAGTGGCACTAGTAGTGGAAATAAACATTACAGTTATTCTACGAGTGAGCCCTCATCATTCTACTACTTTGCACTTTGGGTTGCATTTTTTATAGTTGTAAAGCGCTTTATAAATCAAATTTGAGTCGATGATTTGACGCGCGTGTGCTGTGTTGGAATAGAATGTATGATGTAACATGGCTATGAAGGATATCTAATCAATGCTCAAGTGGGTTTCCATATTATGATGAACTGAAACTTGAACCGGGGACACTTCAAAGCATCCCCGAATGCCTTGGCAGTCTTGTGGCGTTTGTAACTGTCTGGACTCCCCGTGGTGCACACGGGCCCGTTAAGAGGTCTCACCTCTCGAAAGTCAACAAGAGAAGTTTCGGCAGCACCGTGTGACACCGTTTTCGTGGTTGGCTGAAACTAGCGGGAGAGGAACATCTGCAAAGCACAAGTTCGGGGAATATCTAAAAAGGGGAGGAGTTAAGGCCAAAAGTGTGTTTGGGCTGAGAAAGCTCAGAAGTTGCAACAGCTGACTTCATATGAGTTCCTAATGTTCCCAGAGGAGATGTTGGTTTGTCAGCAACCCCACCCCCCAAGGGGACAGGGAAGAGTGGAGGGAGAGAGGAAGGAGAAAGGAGGAGGAGGAGCAGTCTTGTCCAACAGCTGCCCTCATTAACATGCGCACCTGCTCCCTGTGGACACACAAACAGATGCCCCCCCCCCCCCCCCCCCCAACACACACACAAACAGGCCCAAATTCAAACCATAGCACTTTTTTTTTTTTTTTTTTTTTTTACAGCAGCATTGCTATTTACAAGAGTAAAATCAACACAAAGACTATTATCACTATATACTGCGCGACCGCTTTCTCTTTCTCTGTTATTCCCGACTTGAAACATTTAGTCTGCCTCACAGTTCTGAGGTTCGGGGCTAGAGTCTCCGGTCCAGACTTCCGTTGTGGAGTGTGCATGTTGTTCAAACTCTAAATCAGGGGTCGGAAAAGTATGGCCAACCTAGCATTTACATTGTTAAGAGACCTGTAAAATTTGTTCCATTAATTTAGCATTTTTTCCTTTCAAAATTGGTTCATTAAAATGTATTTACCATTTTTAAAAATTCATTCAAATAATTTGTTATTTAGTTTATTGTAAATAATAAAATACAAAAAAAATTAAAACCCAATTTGTATTCAATAATTGGTTAAGTATATAAAATTGCAGGAATTATTTTGGTATTGAAATAAACTATATTCCATACAATATTAGTAAATTACATTACATTACATTTTAAAATGTTATTAAATAATTGATTCATTAAGTACATTATAAATGACACTTTAGAATGAGCATGAAATGTTATTTTATTTCAACTGTTTTACATACAATTAAAGAAATATCCATAAAATACATTTCATTTAAAATAATTTCTTAATTAATTATAAATATATTAATTATGAATAATGCAATTTAAAAAGGAGTATGAATTATTGTTAAAACGATTAGATCCACATGTTTATATGTGCCCTGTAATTGGTTGGCGCGCACTCAGCTGTGATAGGCCTCAGATCCCTCGTGACGTACCAAGAAAAGCGGAATGGAAAATTAATAGTCACATTCAGCAAGCAATGTGATTGTAGCAGTGTCTTCGCTGTTTTTGTCTGAATGGGAGCAAAGATTTCTGTGTTGAGGCTTCGTTCCTGAATGCAACGCTTCATGGTGGCCGTCCACTGGGCGGCATGGTGCCCTTGATCTCCACGCTAGTCCGGGATGAGTGTGGACAACGTGGGGGCTAAAGGTAGCCAGAATGGGCCAGACTCTCCTATGGGGTCCCTCACGCCAGCACAATGTGTTTTCAAGGTTCAGAGGGAATCTAATCCAGAAGAACAACACC
This sequence comes from Phycodurus eques, assembly GCF_024500275.1. Classification (NCBI taxonomy): domain Eukaryota; kingdom Metazoa; phylum Chordata; class Actinopteri; order Syngnathiformes; family Syngnathidae; genus Phycodurus; species Phycodurus eques. Next base: position 17,447,227 of record NC_084539.1, on the reverse strand, counting down.
CCTGCCAGAGCGGGTGGGAAAAAATGGGTACACCCTTTCAAACTCAACCACACATACAGGATGCCCTTGTGAAGTGTGAGTCGCGAGGCATTTTGTTCTCAGGACTACCCAAAAACATGGTAATCATTCAACTTTGTGCAGGGCCAAAAATAAACACAACAATGCTTCCAAAAACTTTAATTTCTCTATTTTAACCTCTAAATCTTATAATACACATTCTTAACTCATTCACTGCCAGACTTCCCAGTTAACGTGGGAAGTCTGGCAGTGAATGAGTTAAGAATGTGTATTATGTCTTTTACTTCTAAAGCCGTCAATGGCGGTGAATGTGTTTTAACTACTACTCAAAAGGTATATTGGCCCATTTCAGGCAACTTTATTTTTTTATTTCATTGTTTCATTGTACTGCAACTAATTTGAGTAACAGGACAGAGTTTTTAGGATAGAATTAGCAAATATATGAAGTACAGCCACCTGACATTTATGCTAATAGCATGTGTTGCATGCTAAATGCAAATTGCAGTGATTCATTAAAAAAAAAAAAAAAAAGTCAAATAGCATTAAAAAATTGGGCTAACTGGACTGTACTTAGCGATCCCCATTTATATTGGAAGTATCATCAAATATACAGAAAAATGAATAACTGAACTTAGTTTTGGTCTTCCTGTGACCTGTAAAGAATCTGAATGATAAAGCTTCTTGTAAACCATGTGACTTGTGGAATAGTCCACGTTTCTGAACTATTTGTTTGTGTGTGTGTGTGTTTTTTTTTCTCTCCAAGAAAATCAACTTACACTATAGTTTGGATAAGCAGCAACACAAATATGTAAAAATATAATATTTCTAAAGGATACTAGTGTTTAAATTACATGTTAAAATGTCATTTTAGGAAGGGGGGGGGACAGGCTTGAGTCAAGTCATGTGACTGCAGTCTTACGTTGTCTTATCTTGTTACTGTATTTTTTAATAATTGAGCCATTTCCCTGTGATAAAAAACAAAACAAAAACGCTTTCTACTCACCAGGTGTCCCAGTGACTACGTAGGCAACCGATGTCAATTTCCCAGCCCGTGCAGCCCGTCCCCGTGCCGCAACGGTGGCGAGTGTCGCGCCGTCTCCCACGGCAACACGTTCGACTTCCGCTGCGTTTGCCGGCTGGGTTTCACGGACCGCCTTTGCCTCACGCCCACCAACCATGCCTGCATGAGCTCGCCCTGTCGCAACGGGGGAACGTGCGACCTCATCACTCTCACGGCGTACCGCTGCCGCTGCCCACCCGGGTGGTCTGGTAAGACCCTCAAATGAAAACCTTTACAGTCATCTCCTGCTTATTCGCAGTTCTCTTCACAAATTCACCTCTTCCAATTTTTATTTTCCTTAATGGGAAAAAAATGTTTTTCTTGGCCTCTAATGGATTAATGGAATTTCTATTCATTTCAATGAGGAAAATTGATTTGATAACTGTTCGCAGCAAGGCTTTGTCCAGCTATTTGCAGGGGATTACTAGAAGTTGTTTCACTTGGTGTTTGCTGGAATATTAAGTAATTATATATATATATATTTTTTTTTTGGTGGCTTTGCAGGCAAAACATGTCAACTCCCTAACCCGTGTGCGTCAAACCCGTGCGCAAATGGCGGCCTGTGCTCGGCTTTCGATTCCAACTTCATATGCACCTGCCCGCCGGCCTTCCACGGTCAAACCTGCAAGCAAGACGTCAACGAGTGCGCCCAGAGCCCGACACCCTGCCTCAATGGCGGCGTCTGCGTCAACGAGGTGGGCTCCTACCACTGCCGCTGCCCTCAGGACCACACCGGACCGCACTGTGAGACCCGCTACGTGCCGTGCAGCCCCTCGCCGTGCCAGAACGGGGGCACCTGCGTCCAGAAAGGGGACACCATCTACGACTGTAGCTGTCTGCCAGGTAAGGGGCGTTAATAGAAAGCAGCACACAACAGATATATTTGCTGTCCTACTACACGTGTTCACCTTAAAGCCCGGAATCAAATCTGAGCAAGTGGAATGATGGCAGGAAGCAGTAGTGTAGACGTTTCCTTTTGATAACCCCGCAACACGCATACGACTGCCTTTTATTGTGTTGGTGTCCAAAGTCAAAGTTCTGGAAGGCCTGTAAAATTTGTAGTAGGATTACAAGCCTCCTATGCAGGTATGGAAAGTATGGCCACGAATGGCCCACTCTGTTCTTTATTCTGGCCCACTGAGTATTTACATTATAAAGAGTACAAATTTAATGTATTTTGTGTTCGTCGCTCCAGACTGAGCTTTGTCCGCTACTCCAGGGTTTGTTTAATTTCTCGGTTTTTGTCCCTCGTTGTGCCAATATGCATCAGCGTTTTTCCGGCTACATTATTTCCCAACTTAAGTATTGTGCAGCAGTTGTGTGTGTTAAAGTTTAAGCCATGCTGTGTGACTCTCGCGGGTGTCCGTGCTGGAATGTGGCGAGATAGAGAAGCCGGGCCGGCACCTGCTGAGCCGCGGTTCGATAGTTAATCATACTCTTGTATCTATAAAACACCCACGTCTATTGGAGCAGACAAGCCGCACAAAAGCTTAAAAAGCAGTCTGCCACGCGGGAGAGAGTACCTATCTTCACCTTATGTGTAAGGGCTATAAACTCCACTGAAATGTGGCTAGAGTCATTTTGTTCCTTGCCTAATTGCATCCTGACTGTGTTATCAGGATTCCTGGGTCAGAACTGTGAGCACAACATCGATGACTGTCCAGGCCACAGCTGTCAGAATGGAGGCGTGTGCGTCGACGGAGTCAACACCTACAATTGCCAATGTCCACCTCATTACACAGGTGATCTACCAGCAAGAAGATGAAAAAGTACTAAAATGTATTTTGTCTATGTTTCCCAGTGGCTGGCCATGTCTTTATTTTCTTGGCCTTTGGTAGTGACTTACTTGACTTAATCCACCTCTTAATACCAACACGCTTAAGTTGCAACCATAGAAACTATAACAATTACAGATATTATACAAAAATGAAATACAACGGTGCTACATTCATCATCTGGAGCGTTTCAGAATTAAAGCATTTCTCTAATAAAATGACAAAACATAAAAAAATTAAATAAAATACTCACCAGAGATGCTGACTATTAAATGTAATAATGTGTGCAAATTGCAACAGACGTGCTTTGCTCGTTGAACTTGGCTTGTTCTGACGAACCAATCAGAGAACGGAAAAATGCATCTTTGTGGGCCAGTTAGCCGCCCCTGTGAGGCAATTTGAAAGAAGCAATCCCATTGCTAATAACTTTCACGTAGTGGAAGCAGTGGAGCCAAGAGTAATCCTGCGCAATGAAGAAAATAGATTGTTGGGAAAAAGTTAATACAATTTCATGGAACAAATGTACAGTAAGAATTAGATTGTAAATGTAGGTCAGTGTTTCGAAAAGTGTTTAGGCCAGCCAGCAGCCCGTATTGCTGGCCCCGCAACACTGTACTTTCCGCTCTAAATCATCCTTTTGGTCTCTCAGGCCAATACTGCACCGAGAACGTAGACGAGTGCGAGTTGATGCCCAACGCGTGTCAGAACGGAGGCACCTGCCACGACACTCACGGCAGCTACCACTGCGTCTGCGTCAACGGCTGGACGGGCGACGACTGCAGCGAGAACATCGACGACTGCGCCAGCGCCGCCTGTTACCACGGCGCCACCTGTCATGACCGTGTGGCCTCCTTCTTCTGCGAGTGTCCGCATGGGCGCACAGGTACGACCCTTGGCCTCCCACTGGTGGAAATAGAACTCACATTCTGTACTTGAATACTTTGCAGGATTCTTGTGTAAAAAAGACTGTGGTAGCTATCGACTGTTAATCAAATACGACTGCTACGAACTGGAAAATGGATGCAACTTTGTCTAGCATCTTTCTTATGCCTACATATCCTTACATGCTTGTTGCAAAAATATACCCGCTTAAAGCCTGGAAGATATCCCACCCGGTTGTTGCGTGCCTTTGCACATAAGCATGAGAAGCACCTGGTGTGTGTTTTTTCAGATTAGACAGGAGAATTTTAGAACACCATATATATATATACATACATACATACATACGCACACACACACAATCTGTGTGTGTGTGTGTGTGTGTGTGTCGGATCTGGGCAGATACCTCAAATCAAAGACTCGGACTGTGGTGCAAAAAACTGTGATCGGGAGCTCCCTAGATGTCGCAGTGCAAATGAGGTTCTCTCTGGGGCTCGTAGGTCTGCTGTGCCACCTGGATGACGCGTGCATCAGCAATCCGTGTCAGAAAGGCTCCAACTGTGACACCAACCCAGTCAACGGAAAGGCGATCTGCACTTGTCCGCCGGGATACACCGGGTCGGCCTGCAACCTGGACATCGACGAGTGCTCCCTCGGTACGTGCGGTTTCTTCTTCTTCTGAATGACGTTCTTAAGCAAAACCCGTGACATATTTTTGCATATTTTTGCACCTTTCAGGCGCCAACCCTTGCGAGCATGGCGGTCGCTGTCTCAACACCAAAGGCTCGTTCCAGTGTAAGTGTCTTCAGGGGTACGAGGGCCCCCGTTGCGAGATGGATGTCAACGAGTGCATGTCCAATCCGTGCCACAACGACGCCACCTGCCTGGACCAGATCGGAGGATTCCACTGCATTTGCATGCCGGGTACGGAATTCGAAAACGACTCAATCAAAAAAGGAGGCACAATCGGACTAACCGTGGTTTCACCCTGTTCAGGTTATGAAGGTGTATTCTGCCATATCAACACGGATGAGTGTGCCAGCCAGCCTTGCCTCAACAACGGAAAATGTGTTGACAAGATCAACTCCTTCCATTGCGAGTGTCCTCAAGGTGAGCAAATACCAGAGAACGTTCCTTAGAAGCTCCCTCTTTGTATTCAGGCAAATATAAACAACAAGAGTGGCTCATTAACCTTTCTGTTAATGATTATACTAAACCGTATGTAGCTCACAGAATAAAAGTAAACAAATGGTTTACTACCCTCAGTGAGGAAAAGCATTAGCATATTTGGCGGGCATGGGAGTTTGTGCCAGAGTTTGGCGCCAAAACCCGGCACAGGGATTGGATTTTGGCTCGCCAGCCTGAGCCCATTGTGTTGTCTGAAAGAAACTTTCGGTGCACAGTAAGGCCTGGGGTAGAGGGAGGGAAGGGCTTTGAGCAGCGTTGTGGTGGAGTGGTTCATTAGAATCTTCAAGTGTAGAGGGGGAAATACTTTTGACCAATCTTATCCATGTACAAAGTGTCTTTTGTTCAATTGTGCCTGCAGGATTTTCAGGGAATCTATGCCAGGTGGATATCGATGAGTGTGCCAGCACCCCTTGTAAAAATGGAGCAAAGTGTACCGATGGTCCCAACAAGTACACCTGCGAATGTGCTGAAGGTACACCATCGGTTTTTTGCTGTGTCCTTTGAAGATTTTCTTCATCTTCCACTTGGCTTAATACGCTATTTGTCTTTGGTTACAGGTTACACCGGGCAGCATTGCGAGACCGACTTCAACGAGTGCTACTCCGATCCCTGTCACTACGGCACCTGCAAGGACGGCCTGGCCTCGTTCACATGCTACTGCCGTCCGGGCTACACGGGCCGCCTGTGCGAGACCAACATCAACGAGTGTCTGAGCCAGCCCTGCAAGAACGGCGGCACTTGCCAGGATAGAGAGAACACGTATATCTGTTCCTGCCCAAAAGGCACCGCAGGTGGGACCTCATCTGGTGGAGAATGTAGAGTCGACGAATCCGACTTGCTTAATTGTTCCCGACGGTCCAGGTTTCAACTGCGAGATCAACCTGGACGACTGCAAGAGCCACCCCTGCGACTATGGGAGGTGCATCGACAAGATCAACGGCTACGAGTGTGCGTGTGAGCCGGGCTACACAGGTGAGTTTACAGGTGCAAGAGGGGCGGTCCCCAGAGCATAAGGAGGGGAGGACGGGACAGGTGGCTGGCGGGCCCGCTCTGACAGAACAATGGTGTCAGGTTGCCTGTGTGGGAAAGGGTTTGTGCAGGGGATGGCCCTGAAAGGAGCACTCTCCCCAACCTGATCTATGTAAAAAAAAAAAAAAAAGTTTGAAAAGAGTGTGTAAGATGAACCTTTACAGGGAAAAGGGAGTTTAATAACATTTGCTGTGTGATTGCATGGCGTTCTAGTCAGGTCTGCCTCACCATCTTGGCCCGACAGAACCGGTTCTGACCGGTAGCGTCTCTGCGATTATGCTAAAAGAGGGCAAGCCAGGACCAAGTGTGTGTGTGCCGGCTGCTGTGGATCGCCCCCCCCCCTTCGTCCCCTCCGTCTTTTTGTGCCGACATGGGGAGTGCGGAGGGCACGACGGGATGGAGATGCAAGGGGACAGAGGACTATTGTAACTCATAGTGAGGCGGTTGGGCCCCTCCCCTCCTGATTGATGAAGAGTAAGGGAGGAGGGAGTTGAGGAGGGGGTCGGGAGGGGGGGTTAATTGTTGCTCGGCCGTGTGTGAAATGGGTCTGGCCTTCTGTCCCTGTAAACAAGCCTTGCGAGGTTAGGTGTCCCTGGATAGGGGGGTGGTGTGCGTGTGTGAATAGGGAGAGTAGTTACACCCCCCTTGGGCCTGCCCCCCAGCACCTCCCCCTCCCAGAGCCCAAACGCTCCTTCTGCCTATTCAACAGGCTGCCATTCAATCAATGGCGGCAAGGCAAAAAAAAAAAAAAAAAAAAACTCCATGGGCCACCAGGCTAGGCACACACTGAGCTGCTCCTGCTTTTTTCAATTGTATGCTCAGGGACTTTTTAGTGTTAGCTATCTATTGTCCAAAAAGCCACACTGTTCACCTCAATGGGGGGGCTCAAAGAATACCACAGCGCAGAGCAAAGTGTCCAGCTGTGCTTTGTCAGTGTGCAGAAATTCGTGCACAGGCATTCACGCCACAAGAAAATCTCACGTTTGCACCGAAACACGTGTCCCGATGAAATCATCTCATCCTTTCAGGAACAATGTGCAACATCAACATCGACGATTGCGCCATCAATCCGTGTCACAACGGCGGCACGTGCGTGGACGGCATCAACAGGTTCACCTGCCTCTGTCCCGAGGGCTACAACGACGTCACCTGCTTGTCCCAGGTGGACGAATGCGGCAGCAACCCCTGCATCCACGGCCGATGCCAGGACCTCATCAACGGGTGAGCAGCAGCTCCGCGTCTCAGGTTAGCGCAAAGACATAATCGAGTGGCGAAAACACTGAGGTTTTATTCTCACCGAAGCTATAAATGCACCTGCGACTCCGGCTGGAGCGGCCCAAATTGTGACATCAACAACAACGAGTGCGAGTCTAACCCGTGCATGAATGGAGGAACCTGTAAGGACATGACCAGCGGGTACCACTGTACATGCAGAGCGGGCTTCACAGGTCAGCCACGGCGATTTAGCATTCCCATTTTCGCGAGTTCCACTTTGTGGCATCTAACCACGTCTAATCCCACCACCACAGGACCCAACTGCCAAACTAACATCAACGAGTGCGCCTCCAACCCCTGCCTCAACCAAGGCACCTGCATGGATGACGTGGCAGGTTACAAGTGCAACTGTCAGCTGCCGTACAGCGGTACGACACGTAGCTGCTTGCCTCATTTGCCGATAACTAATAAGGCTATCTTCCTTCTTTCCACGCAGAAGGCTTGTCCTGTGTTGTTTTATCAAGCGTCTTCTCGTAGTCACTCTAGCAGGGATGCTTGTTTTTGTCTTCACTGTGTGGAAAGATCTGCCTGTCTGTGTTGGAGGGATAACATAGAAAGTGTGTTTTTTCCTTGGGGGAGACTGATAGTGTGCCACAGTTGCTAATATAAGCGGGAGACCTCGAGCTTGCCCCGCACCCCCATTCCCATTTCCGCCACGTCCTGTTTCCTGTCTGTGATCGCACAATAACAGGAAACAGGAAAGCCCTTCCTATTTGGCTAAGTCGTCATGGAAATGGATAAGGAAGAGGGATGGAAACTGGAGCCTGCGCTCTCAGTGCCACTCTTACTTACCCGCTTCAATGTTTTGTTTTTTTCCTCAGGTGAAAATTGTGAAACATTGCTGGCCCCCTGCAACTCGAGACCCTGCAAAAACGGCGGACTATGTAAAGAGTCTGAGGACTACCAGAGCTTCTCATGCAGCTGTCCTGGGGGATGGCAAGGTGTCTATTTCTGTCCTTTTCCAAACAAACTGTATGTTTGACGCATCTTCTGGATCATACAATTTACGACACTCTCCTTTATATCAAGGTCAAACTTGCGAGATCGATATCAACGAATGTGTGAAAAGCCCGTGCCGCAACGGTGCCCTCTGTCACAACACTATGGGGAGCTACCAGTGCAAGTGCCTGCCTGGCTACATGGGTCAGAAGTGTGAGACTGACGTCGATGACTGCAAGCCAAGTAAGCACCACATTGGAACCATCGAAACACCATTGAAATAAGAGCCTGACCGATAAATCAGCGGACTTATTAATCGTGACGATGATAGTTTATCACCGATAAATCGGTCAATTTTTAACCGAAGATGTTAACTTTTTTGTTGTTGTTGTTTTTTTTGTCGTGCTGCTTCTGAGTGTGTGCTGGCTGGTCCATCCCCCTCACAAATATGACTTTTTTTTTTTTTTCTTTTTACTCATTGGTAAGCTATGACTTTGTAAAATGGCCCCAAAAATTCTATATCGGTCGGGCTGTAGTTGAAATCTCCAAAGAACATAGCTCAAACATCCTCTTTCTCTGCGTTTCAGATCCGTGCAGCAACGGCGGTCTATGCCGCGACGGCATCAACACTTTCACGTGTACCTGCCTGCCCGGCTTTCGTGGTGGTAGATGTGAGCAGGACATTAACGAGTGCGAGAGTAACCCCTGCCGGAACGGTGCCAACTGCACCGACTGTGTCAACAGCTACACGTGCACCTGTCCGCCTGGCTTCAGCGGCATCAACTGTGAGATCAACACCAACGACTGCACCGACAGGTAGCTCACCCTGCCAACAACGTTGCTTTTAAACTCTGAATGTGTGGAAAACGTTTCAAATAATAACTCTGTTGTGTTTCGTTAGCTCTTGCTTCAACGGTGGCACCTGTGAGGATGGCATCAACGCCTTCACCTGTCTATGCCTGCCTGGATTTACCGGCAGCTACTGTCAATATGACATCAACGAGTGTGACTCCAGACCGTGTCTCAATGGCGGAACATGTCTGGACAGTTTCGGAACATACAAGTGCACCTGCCCCCAAGGTTACACGGGAGTCAACTGCCAGGTATTTGGAGCTCTCCTCTCTGCAGGCCTTCTACATCACCGTTATGTGATTTTAAGTTAACATTTCTATGTTTGTTTGTTAGAATCTCATACGCTGGTGCGATTCGTCCCCCTGTAAGAACGGGGGCACGTGCTGGCAAAAGGGGGCCTCCTACACCTGTCAGTGTCAAACTGGATGGACTGGCCTCTACTGTGACATCCCAAGCGTATCGTGTGAAGTCGCAGCCCAACAGCAAGGTAGTTATTACTCAGTACAGTGGTGTCTTGAGATACATGTGAACTGACTTAAAAAAAAAAAAAAAAGAGGCTTCAAGATGTTAATTGCCACTCCCAGTTTAAATTTACTGTCAAACTAAACCCAAGAGATTTACACATTGTGTATTTAAAACAAACACCTTAGACTTTTAGTCCAGCTTAATGCTAATGCTAACAAATAGTGGCAAACGCCATAAACAGGCGGAGGAATAGCATCTTTGCGGTGGTGTTATAACCCTTTAAGCAGCTGATATTTGAACACAAAGAGTGAAGCAAAATACAGTATCTAGACAGATATATACTGCCCCCATGTGGCCAAAGCGCACACACCATAACGAGCAGCACAGTGTGTATTGAATCGAAGTAAAAAGAGTAACGAAAACTGTTTACATTCGATTTCATTATGTCATTACTGTGTGTTTCTATTAAATATAATATTAAAGAGTGCTATTTAAGTCATTAAAAACAGATTACAACAATGTTATTTTTTGGGGGGGGCGGGAGTATGGAATGGATTAATGGCATTACAAGTATGGTCACAGAACAAATAAACTCTGTACTCATTTTATTCCATGCTTGTAGAATATTAGTTAACCGCCATTCTGTGCTCGTAGGTGTAGAAGTTGCTCACCTGTGCAGGAACTCGGGCCAGTGTCTCGATGCCGGAAGCACGCATTACTGCCGCTGCCAGGCAGGCTACACTGGCAGCTACTGCCAGGAGCAAGTGGACGAGTGCTCCCCTAATCCATGCCAGAATGGTGCCGCGTGCACTGATTATCTTGGAGGCTACAGTTGCGAAGTATGTGATTTGAAGCTATAAGTACAACAATGTTTTACACTACAAATGCTCACGTTTGTCTCCATATCCAGTGCCTCCCTGGTTACCATGGTGTAAACTGCTCAAAAGAGATCAATGAATGCCAGTCTCAGCCCTGTCAGAATGGAGGCACTTGCATTGATCTCATCAACACGTACAAGTGCTCCTGTCCCAGAGGAACCCAAGGTACACATTTGCACTCCTGGTTGCCCAAAACCTAAGAAATCAGCCCATAAACCTCACCCAACACTTCCATGACCCTCAGGTGTCCACTGCGAGATTAATCTAGACGACTGCAACCCGTTCAGTGACCCGCTGACCCACGAGCCCAAATGCTTCAACAACGGTAAATGCGTGGATCGCATTGGAGGATACCAGTGCGTGTGCCCGGCGGGTTACGTGGGCGAGCGCTGCGAAGGCGACGTCAACGAGTGCTTGTCGGATCCGTGTGATCCCAGGGGCTCTTATAACTGCATCCAGCTCACCAACAGTTATCGCTGCGAATGCCGTACTGGATATACAGGTACCGATTGTGCATCCAGCCACATGTGACAAGACTGCAGGATGAATGCGGGTCACTAACTCAACAGAATTTCTTTCCATTTACTAGGCCAGCGTTGTGACAAAGTGTTTGATGGCTGCAAAGGAAGACCATGCAGAAACGGAGGGACATGTGCCGTTGCCAGTAACACTCCTCATGGCTTCATCTGCAAGTGTCCACCGGTGAGTACAGCTCTTGAGAAGAACTTTCTCGAGAGCGTGGAACTAGGCAATTAGACAACTAAATACTCTGATATCTTGTCAGGTACTCAAAAACTGCATTGAACTTTTTGGTTTCTTGACATACTTTGAGAAGTAAGTCACAAACCGCAGATTTTGTGTGCATGCTTGATGTGCTGTATCTTCTGTCAAAACTTGAAGCTATTAAAGAGCAAGCAAACACATTGCATTATTTCATTCCCTCACCCAGAGAATGGATAAGGAATCGGATTGATAAGCAGTATCGATAATGTAATCGGAATTCATAAATTCTTATAAATTCCCATTCTGACTTATTGATGACTTTGATTGCGACTCAGTATAACCCTCGTCTTACCTTTGTCCTGTTAGGGCTTTACTGGCTCCTCGTGTGAGTACGATTCTCGCTCCTGTGGGAATCTAAACTGCAGGAACGGAGGCACGTGCGTTTCAGGCCACCTTGGCCCACGCTGCCTGTGTCCTCCAGCTTTCACTGGACCCGAGTGCCTGACCCCCACCGACAGCCTCTGCATCTCCAACCCGTGCTACAACGGCGGCACTTGCCAAATCACACCAGACGCTCCGTACTTCCAGTGCGGCTGTCCCAGCAATTTCAACGGCCTTCTGTGCCACATCCTGGATTACTCCTTCGTCGGTGGCTTCGGCCGTGACATTACACCTCCTCCAGAAGTGGAGGTGAGCTGTGAGAACCCCCAGTGCGACGAGTGGGCCGGCAACCACATCTGCGACTCGCTGTGCAACAACCACGCGTGCGGCTGGGACGGAGGAGACTGCTCCCTGAATTTTGATGATCCTTGGCAAAACTGCTCAGCAGCTCTGCAGTGCTGGCGTTACTTCAACGACGGCAAGTGCGATGGCCAGTGCAACAGCCCCGGATGTCTCTACGATGGCTTTGACTGTCAGGGACAGGAAGGGCAATGCAAGTAAGTCTAGTAATTGAGCTATCATTTTGCCATGTGTCTGCGGCTGCAATGATTATTCGAATAACTTGAACAATTCAACCACAAAAAAATAGTCAAATCAAAATCTCTGCCTCCGAGCTTCATAGTGATGCGTAAAAGAGAATGTCCAAAGTTTGGGATCATTTCACACTTGGAAAAAAAGAACATCGTTAGCCAGTGTAATATAGCCTACCAGCGCTAGTTAGAACTAATTGTAAGACCCTCACAGGTGGTCAAGAATAGAGGCAGCCACTAGTTAACTTTCAATTGCTTTATTGAACAGACGGTAACAAAATAAAGACTAAACAAGCACATTCATACGCTACTGCAACAACCTCAACTGACGCCCACGGACTCACTGCTAAGACAGCCAACGACACTCTCATCGCCCTGCCTTTTTAAGCCACACATATTCAGAGTCACAGATACTACAGTGTAGAACGTGAGGATGGCGACCCCAAGTGGACAAAAATAATACCTGCACCTCACATATATATTTTGTATTGGTATTATTGCTTTATAATGTCAAATACATTTGAATGCGATTACTCAAATAATCGATCGGCTGATCGGATAGAATAATAGATGCTAAAATATTTGATAGCCCAATGCCCGTGATGTTTCACTTATTTGTGTTATATTAACCCGGGCTACTTTCCCTCCTACAGCCCACTTTACGACCAGTACTGCAAAGACCACTACGCCGATGACCACTGTGATCAGGGCTGCAACAATGCGGAGTGTGAATGGGATGGCCTGGACTGTGCCAACAACATGCCTGAAAAGCTAGCAGACGGGCATTTAGTTCTGGTGGTGCACATTCCGCCGGAGCAACTGAAAAATCGCTCTTCAGCCTTCCTCAGAGACCTCAGCAGCGTTCTTCACACCAATGTGGTGTTCCGCCGTGATGCTAAAGGGGAGCCCATGATTTTCCCTTATTACGGCAACGAGCAGGACCTGGTGAAGCACAACGTGTTGAAGCGCTCTGCAGACGGTTGGCCCGAGTGGGCGGCGATGCCAGCGAATGTTTTGGGTCAAATGAAGGACAGCGTGTCTGCCATGGTCAGCCCACGAAAACGCAGAGAGCTGGATTCCCTTCAAGTCAAAGGGTATGTACCACTAAACCAGTGGTGACTTAATCCCCTGTATTTTCACAGGAAAAGCATGCAGGTTGACGTTGCTCTCCTTTCAACATGTAGGTCTATAGTCTACCTGGAGATTGACAACCGACAGTGTTACCAGCAATCCAGCGAATGCTTCCAAAGCGCCACGGACGTTGCAGCGTTCCTCGGGGCACTGGCCTCCAGTGGGAATCTCAATGTTCCCTACATCGAAGCTGTCACCAGTACGAAACTTACTCTTTCCTGCGAATACTGCCTCCGGTTGTAATACTTTAGTCACAAAAATTCAACTGTGACTTTTTTTTTTCCAGGTGTGAGACCCACTCCTTCTAGTTCAGAGCTCTATCCCATGTATGTGGTCTTCCTGGGATTAGCGGCTTTGGGTTTCGTCAGCCTTGGCGTTTTGGTGTCGCGCAAGCGACGACGAGAGCATGGCCAGCTTTGGTTTCCAGAGGGATTCAAGGCATCGGAGCCCAGCAAGAAGAAACGCAGAGAACCAGTCGGGGAAGATTCTGTTGGACTGAGGTAAGAACTCATGGTAATGCATCCCGGAATATGAAGATGATGGTGGACTAAATGCATAAAATGCATTGTGATCTCCTCTTTTTTTTAAACAGGCCTATGAAAATATGTGACATAAATCTCATGGATGATAATCAAAACGAATGGGGTGACGAGGATCCAGACTGCAGACGTTTCAAGGTAAGTGTGTCAAACAAGCCGTAAGACAACACCTTTGTTAGCGGAGTTAGTTGATAATTGGCTTGGTGTTCTCAAGTTTGAGGAGCAGTCCATGCTGGATCTGAGGGACCGTACCGACCAGAGGAAATGGACCCAGCAGCATTTGGATGCGGCCGACCTGCGTATCGCGTCCATAGCCCCTACGCCTCCCCAGGGGGAGATAGAGAATGACTGCATGGATGTCAATGTCAGAGGACCAGGTTAGTTTTTTTTTTTTTTAATAGTAGTTTTCTAATAGTTTTACTAAGACAAAGCACATATTTTACGTCAGAGCAATTTCACGGCACACCACCAAACACCAGATTATTAATTAGTTTTCGTTTGCTTAAATTGATTTTTATACAAGAGCTCATGACTATTTGAGGGTTTGAAAGTTCCAAAAAGAAATAATTGGCAATAAGGGATACACATGGTATTTATGTCGAATTGGTGTAAGTGGTCCCTGGCTGGGGCCAAAATGGATTAAATTGTATCTCCTGCTATCTGGTGGAAGAGCATTTAATTGTTCTGCTTACATTATTTATAGTAAGTAAATAAGTTTCTGACCAATGATGTGAAATTGGATAGTTTCTTGGACAGTGCTTAGGAATCACTGTTCTAATTAATGCATTGTGAACAATGACTGGCAACTCTCTCATTGTTTCATCTCCTACGTTTGTTTTCCAGATGGTTTCACTCCGCTGATGATTGCCTCCTGCAGCGGTGGAGGACTCGAAACCGCTAACAGTGAAGAGGAAGAGGATCCTTCCGCAGAGATCATTACAGACTTCATTTACCAAGGCGCAAACCTCCACAACCAGACCGACCGCACGGGCGAGACGGCCCTCCACCTGGCCGCCCGCTACGCCCGCTCCGACGCCGCCAAGCGCCTCCTGGAGTCCAGCGCCGACGCCAACGTCCAGGACAACATGGGGCGCACTCCTCTTCATGCTGCTGTGGCTGCAGATGCGCAGGGGGTGTTCCAGGTAAATGCTTCCTTGATTCGGAGTCTCTGTGGACGTTTGTACGGCCCCCCAGACATGACATGGGGATTTTTTTTGTTTTTGTTTTAGACATAACATACACACAGAATGCTAATTAGTGCCCACAAAATGCTAAATTGTAGCCACAAAATACGAATTTGTGTCCACGAAGTAACTGTGGCTCCGTACTGGACAGTTGGATTAAAAAAAAAATCGAGCGCACCCGCTCAAGAAACGATAAGGTAGTGGTAGAGGCTGGAGCTAAAGCTAAATAATGGACAGGAATAGTATGATTGCATTTTATTTTTTGCTGTGGATCAGGTACAAAGACATTCTGAAACGCAAGGGATTGTCATGGAATCATTATCACCAAGAGGCATCGAAAATGACTATTGAGCGCCAGAGGGACAACCAAAAGGACTAGGGATGTTCGATACCACTTTTTTTTCCAGACCGATACCAGTACGAATACTCACTCTTGAGTAATCGTACCACGAATGCTTTAGATATGTCCCCCATGTCATATTTGACACTGCATACATTTGTCCTGACAGATAACTAAACAAGCGTGTGTGTTTGCAGATTTTAATCCGAAATCGTGCTACCGATCTTGATGCCCGCATGCATGATGGGACAACGCCGCTGATCTTGGCTGCCAGGTTGGCAGTTGAGGGCATGGTGGAAGAGCTTATCAACTGCCACGCCGACGCCAACGCCACCGACGATTCTGGTAGCTAACCCTTTGTCCAATTCCACACTCCATAAATTACACAACATGTTATGATGACTTACAGTCTCTCACCCAATTTTTCCTCCCACATTTCTCTTTGCAGGCAAATCTGCACTTCACTGGGCTGCGGCTGTAAACAATGTGCAAGCTTCCGTGATCCTGCTGAAAAACGGTGCCAACAAAGACATGCAAGACAACAAGGTATGTGTACTAATGTGACCTGATCAGTATCTATAGCCTAGTGCAGCAGTGCAGGACCCGTTGTGGTGGAATCTTTGACCCGAGGTTTGCGCTTCCACGCTGCAAATGTTTTGCCGAGCTTACCTTGCCTCACCAAGTCAACATGAGAAAGGTGTGTGAGAGAGCTAGAACTGGTGCACACATGCAAAGATGTCAGACTTATATGTTTTGTCACAGTCATATTTTAGCATTTCATTGACCCAAAGCTACAGTGCTAAAACTAAAATGTAATCAAGATTAAATGTCATAAATAAAGGCGAAATATGCTTTGATAGTTCTTCTTAAAAGACAGATTTGTGTAAGAGTTTTTCACTTGCTTCAAGCATTTTTTTTGTCTTAATTTGTATTATTACTTGTCATTGAGATTATGGTTATGGTTATGGTCAAAATTTCATTTTCTATAAGCAATATTTTCCGTAATGCTCTAACTGTGGTATGAGTACTAGTGGTACGCGGGTTCCCTCTTGTGGTATATGCAAGAATGACTGCCTTCAGTTTAGTACAATTCAGTTGTACTGTTTATCTTTTAAGTTAACATTTGCATTTAATGTTTAAGAAGTGTTTATTTTTAAATATTAGTTAATGTGAAATTCTTATTAAAACTTTTGTATTATTTTACTATATTTAAATGCAGTTCTAATGTTCAAACATTTTAGTTTTTGCAGTGTAGGGAGCAGTAAGGTTTAGTATTTGTTTATTTATTGTCGCGCTGGTCCCAATATGTAGGTACACATTATTTTGCGGACCCCAAGAGAACCACCTGGCCTCCTACACACGATGTATTCAATGTTTTTATTTTATAATTTTTTTTTGTAGGAAGAGACACCGCTCTTCCTTGCCGCGCGTGAGGGAAGCTACGAGACATCCAAGGTTCTGCTGGAGCACTTTGCTAACCGTGAGATCACCGACCATCTGGACCAGCTGCCGAGGGATATCGCCCAGGAGCGCATGCACCACGACATCGTGCGCCTGCTGGACGAGTACAACGTCGTCCGGAGCCCGGGCCTTCACGCCGCCCCTCTGAGCACCTCCACCAGTCTCTCGCCGCCGCTTTGCTCCCCAAACGACTACCTTAGCAACCTCAAACCCAGCCTGTCGGTCAAGAAAGTGCGCAAAGGAGGCAAAGACGGCAGCAAAGATAACAGGGTGAAGAAGAAGAAGTCCCTGGATGGCAAGGGCAACTTGTTAGACACGTCGGCCGCGCTCTCCCCGGTGGACTCCCTTGAGTCCCCCCACGGCTACCTGTCTGATGCCGCCTCTCCTCCCATGACCTCACCATTCCAACAGTCGCCCCCGATATCCCTCAATCACCTTCAAGGGAAGGGAGACACGCGCATAGGTCAGATGAGTATGTCTTTTGATCCCAACCCACCCCGCCTCTCCCATATGCCGGTGTCCAGCCCTAATAGTCAGGGGACCACGTCTATAGGTGGCACCAGGGTAGGCCAGTGTGACTGGATGTCCAGGATGCACCCAGGCCAGCAAGGGAGCTTCCACCAGGCCTCACCCATGTCCCACAACATGATGGGAGGCCTCAACGGGGTCAGCACGGCCACCCTGTCGCAGATCATGGGCTACCAGAACTTACAGACCAGCCACCTGGGCTCGCCCGCGCACATGATGCAGCAGGCCCACTCGCGCCAGCTCCAGCACCAGAACTCCAACTCCTCCACAGCCGCCGGGCAGGCCATGACGCAGGGCTTCCCCACCATCGAGCTGAACGGCGGCGAGATGCAGCAAAACAACGGGCGCTCCCTGGCCATCCACAGCGTGATGCCCCAGGAAACGCAAATCCTCGGCGCCCAGTTCCTCACCCCTCCTTCGCAGCACAGCTATTCGGGACCCATGGACAACACACCCAACCACCAGCTGCACGTGCCCGACCACCCGTTTCTGACACCCTCCCCCGGCTCGCCCGACCAGTGGTCCAGCTCGTCCCCGCATTCCGTGTCCGACTGGTCGGAGGGTATCTCAAGTCCCCCGACCAGCATCCACTCGCAGATGAATCTGATCCCAGAACAGTTCAAGTAGACTCTTATGGAATGAACAAGAACTTCAAATAGCAGGGGATCCTGTCTCAACACTGAAGCTCTGATAATGGTCCTTTTATTATCAGTTTTACACTACTAACGAAAAGAACCAATTTCTTTTTTGAATTACATTTTTATTTATTTATGAGCTTTCTTTGGCCTGAAAATATAAAGAAGATGCTTTTGTATTTATGCTTTTTTAATTTTATTTTTTTGTTTTGTATGTATGGGAAGAAGAGACAACTTTAAAAAGGAGTGTATATCAGAAAAAAAGAGACTGATGTGTACACTGGTTATTTATTTCTGCATTCTGTTTCTACATTCACTGGATTTTTCCCCCCTTTGCGTCTTCTCTTTTACAAAATTTGTGTTGCATTATGTATATAAAGCTGTTTTTTTTTTTTTTTTTTTTAAATAATTTCAGTATTAACTTTTTTTTTTTCAAGTGACACACATGCCTTTTTACTGAATTGTATTTTGCTAAGTCTTACCACTGAACTGAATGTGTGTTAGATGATGATCAAATGTACAGTACATCAAGGGACGCCTGTCAGAATGTGGTTTTACTGCCTGCTTACAGAGATCCTGTGATTTACTTTTGGACATTCGGGACCTTAATGCACAGTGCAAATATTTCTTATCAGTTGACAGATGCAATGCAAAACGTGAGAAATGCATCCAAAGCAACCGGAGTTGACTGTTTTATTGACCATTGATAGTGAATGGTGCTGAGCAAAGTGATTTGTGGTATCTATGCTAATAGAAAGGATTTTTTATTCCATATTTGATCGGAAATCAATGTTTATGGTCACCATGTTTAACCTGTCAGGTGTTAACTTGCGGCCTCCGTTTGTAGAAAATGTTACATTCGCCACAGTCCAAGTTGGCGCCAGTGTGGCATTAGTTTTTCCTTGGAAAAGCAAATGCGTGCTTGTGGTATTTCTTGCATAATGTCTTCAAGGTGGAAAACATGCTTGTGAAAGAAATAGGGACCTTAACGCTGCGCTTTGTTGGGAAGGTGTTGAAATGTCATGTTTTATAAACTAACTCAGAGGTTAAAAAAAATGTTTGAAATGAAGGTGTAATTGAAAAAAAAAGCGTAATCAACCTTGATGCAAAGTTGTAGTTTTCAAATTACTTTCTGACTAAAAATATTTGTCAAAATGGCCATGATTCAATAAAAGCTGTTACTTAAAAGATTTGGATTGCTTACTTTTTGTCCTGAAAGCATTCACACAATAAATCGACTGACTGCTTGCGTATGGTAACTTCCGTGTTTCCTTATACACTACACACCGCGGTGCCTTGCGATAAACGTGTCCTGCTTGCGACTTTTTCAAGATGCGAGCAGTCGTTTGGGTGTTTTGTGCTTTGGTTTGGGAGCTAAAACTCAAGATACGATCGTGCACTGTGTTAATAGCAGGGAACTCAACTCGCTTCACAAAAAGCAGCAGAACCAGAACTTAGAGGTGCGGTGGAAATGCAGACCACATCGGCCAGAGGAACCTTTTTCGACTAGGAACTCATAGTTCCTGGGCTATTTGGTGGAAAAGCCCCTATAGAGACAAAGCTGGGCCTGCAGTTGAACACAAGGCTGATATACACACCGGTCTTGTCTGAGGAAGATGGTCGCCATTTTTTCCAATGAGGGATGGTTTTCTTTAATACAATATAGAAGTGTTATTCTGTTCTGTTCTATTGTCAATCGTCTCGGGGGAGGCTTTACAAAGTGGCAGCCAGTTATGTTGTGTAGGACTATAGACTATCAACAAGGTGCAATAAACTTCGAATACCTCTATTGTGTTAGTTTTATTGATTCAATTCATAAACAGTCATTATATCTACAATATGACATTTGGTTGGTGGGTGTACAGCAACATTAAAATAATTTATATTTGTGTACACAGTTTCTGTTATTTTTCATTGGCTTTTTACATTGTCAAAATCCTATCGCTATATGTTTTAATAATTTTATATGTGTTGTATGTATGTGCACATTCAAAACAAAAACAAAAAAAACATCTTTGTTCAACTATCTATGCCAGCGATGTATAGTGACAGGCATAACATCTATCCATCCATTTTCTGTTCCTCTTATCCTGTTCAAGGTCACCGAGAGCTGAAGCCTATCCCCACTGACATCAGGTAGAAGGCAGACTTCACCTTGGATTGGTCGTCACTCAGTCAAACACATATTGAGACAATATACATGCATTGTCTATGACGGGAACGTTGCCCCTACTAACGTGGTCAACACGTAGGCACGTCGCATAGCCAGGCTGCTATAGCTGTAGCTAGCTGTAGCAGTCATTTCTAGGGCTCCGTAAATAATAAATGATTATATGATAATTTATTATTAAATAAACTATTTTACTATTATATACATTATAATAAAACAAGGTATAAAAAAAACCCAAAAAACAAAAACGCCGGCTTTACTCGTGAATGACTTCCGGGTTTCTGGGACCTTCTTCCCCTTGCTTGCTCCATCCGCTATCCTTCTCGCTCAGCCCAGGGAGCAGGACGGACGCCGCAGGACTCCAACATGCTGTCAATACGTGTCGCAGCGGCTTTCGCACGCGCACTACCTCGCCGGGCCGGCTACGTAAGTCCCTACTCGTCAATTTAGTACACTTTTCATTCCTTTCGCTGTAGAAAGCAAGGCCTTTAACGCGAAAAATCATGGCGGAGTTGCGTTTGCGGACGTGCTAGCATACGGAGGGCACAGGGCCTGTCACTGGGCTGCTACTCACCACAAATGCATTTCAGATATTTCGTCTGCTTTTTTTGGGACACATCATTAATTTGTGCATTTCAGTGTCAATGTCAATCAGTGTCAACGGGTACACATTAGCTTGGGTCAGTGAATTTTCGACCTGAAGGTCACGTTTGTCCAGCTCTGCATGCAGATTTACTATGAAAACATAACATGCCAATTTAAAGCAACTGTCTGAATTCATAATAACATATCCAGGCATTCTTCTTTATCTGATAACTGCTTTTTCGTCACCGTCTGCAGGTCCTTCTGGATGATGATTTGTACTGTAAATCAAGTATGCTGATTAGTGTTTAATGGCTGATGAGAATGTATCACCTTGCTCACTGTTCTTTTTTTTAAAGGTGTCCAAAAATGTTGCTGCAGCATGTGTGGGAGTCAAGAACCTCCACACCACCCGCCCATGGATGCAGAAAACAGGTCAGTGTGGTAAAATGGTACATTGGCCTCATTATAAGGCTGGGTGATTACTGTTGATTTAAAATCAGTTACTTTGGGTATTTCAGAATGATTGTGCTCCCGGCCCCGCCTGTGTGGAGTTTGCATGTTCTCCTCGTGCCTGCGTGGGTTTTCTCCGGGCACTCCGGTCTCCTCCCACATCCCCAAAACATGCGTGGCAGTTAGATTGAAGACTTGAAATTTCCCGTCAGAGTGAATGTGAGCGCGAATGGTTGTTTGTTTCTATGTGCCCTGCGATTGGCCGGCGATTGGTTCAGGGTGTACCCCGCCTCCTGCCCGAAGATAGCTGGGATACGCTCCAGCAGCCCGCGACCCGTGTGAGGAGAAGCGGTAAAGTTAATGGATGAATGGATGGATATTCGGGGGTAAAATAAATGGTAAGGTGCCCAGGCCTACCTGATCATCGAATTTAAGACCTGCTGGTTATTCTTTAGGGTTAGAACAATTATAGACCAAGCCTATTATCGGAACTGATATTCAGAATTTTGAAGCATGTTGGCATTGACCTTTAAAAAAAATAAAAAATCTGAAAGCCGATAAGAAATCAATTTACAACTGGGTAAAGTTTAGGGAACTATTTATTTATTTATATTTTTAGTTAACTTTTTAAGAGATGTTACTGACCTCGGGAATTCCTTACACTTTGTTCTTAAAACACTTAAAACAAAACAAAAACTTTGTTTACTCTAGAAAACTTTACGAAGCTATGTAAACTTCATAAGACATAAGGACCTCCCTGCACTTTTTGTTCAAATCTTAAAACAAAGATGTCTATTATGAGAGATAAAAAAAAAAAAAAAAAAAACTTAAGCATGTTTCAAAAATGAAAAAGTACTTTAATAAACATGCTAAAGGGCATTTAAACAAAGTTAAATGTGTGAGTTTGTATTAAAAATGATCACACCAATAATTTCCCTTTTACTGCAAATGAATATCTGCTCCAAATATTAGTTCATTAGCCTTTTTGACTACCAATAATCAGTATCAACCCTGAAAAAAACCATTTATTTATCGCTATCGTTATTCACTTGATCAAAAGGCACTGCTGAAGTTTCTTCCATCCTGGAGGAGAAGATAATGGGAGCGGACACCAGCGCTGCTTTGGAAGAGACCGGCCGTGTGTTGTCCATCGGTGACGGAATCGCCCGAGTCTACGGTCTCCGAAATGTGCAGGCTGAGGAGATGGTGGAGTTCTCTTCCGGACTTAAGGTTTGCTCTTACATTTGCTGCTTATTTCCCTGCAAAAAAAAAAAAAAAGTGGTATCCAAAAGGGCGGCACGGTGGACGACTGGTTAGAGCGTCAGCCTCACAGTTCTGAGGACCCGGGTTCAATCCCCGGCCCCGACTGTGTGGAGTTTGCATGTTCTCCCCGTGCCTGCGTGGGTTTTCTTCGGGCACTCCGGTTTCCTCCCACATCCCAAAAACATGCATAAATTGGAGATGCTAAATTGCCCGTCGGTGTGACTGTGAGTTCGAATGGTTGTTTGTTTGTATGTGCCCTGCGATTGGCTGGCAACCAGTTCAGGGTGTACCCCGCCTCCTGCCCGATGACAGCTGGGATAGGCTCCAGCAGGCCCGCGACCCTAGTGAGGAGAAGCGGCTCAGAAAATGGATGGATGGATGGTATCCAAAAGAAGTCACTTATTGTTTTTTTGTTTCCGCTTGTTTCCAGGGAATGTCTCTGAACTTGGAGCCGGACAATGTTGGCGTGGTGGTTTTCGGTAACGACAAGTTAATCAAGGAAGGCGACATTGTCAAGAGGACAGGCGCCATTGTGGACGTGCCGGTCGGAGAGGAGCTGCTGGGCCGAGTTGTGGACGCACTGGGAAATGCCATTGACGGAAAGGTGATTAAATTCCAAACTTACCGCTACTGCATCATCACAGTTTTACAAGAGGGTCCTGACTTTTATTGCTTGTTCTGTCACAGGGCCCCCTTGGCTCCAAGACCCGCAGGCGCGTGGGTCTTAAGGCTCCTGGCATCATCCCGCGTATCTCTGTGAGGGAGCCCATGCAGACTGGCATCAAAGCTGTGGACAGTCTGGTGCCCATTGGCCGCGGGCAGCGTGAACTCATTATTGGCGACAGGCAGACCGGGTAGGAAGACTTATCAAACACACTTACAGTGCGGTGGTACCTTGATTTACAAGTGGCCTGACTTAACGAGTTTTCCCAGATACAAGCCGCAGCTTTTTAAAAATGTATTTATTTATTTATTTTTGCTCTGATGTGCTAGCAAAAATTTGAGATACGAGCAGTAGATGGTGGCAATGAATTCAACTCACTGCACAACAAGCAGTAGTTTGCCACAGTGAAATATTACTTAAAAAGTGAGACTTCAAGGTGTTTTTGCCACTCCCAGTTGAAGTTTACTGTCAAACTAAACAGAAAACAGAAAATAAAGCGTTGTGTAGTTAAAACAACCACACAACTTTGCCTTCCTTTAGCTTAGTGTTAACACACAATACAAAACTAATGAATAAGCAAGAAGAAATGATGAATTTCATTTTAATTGTTAACGAATGGTAGCGGAACCTAAAACTCAAAGGTAAACATTTAAAATCACATGACAACTGCAAAAAATAATTAATTTAGCTTATGGAATTGGGAATTTATATTCCTAATGGCATTCGGTCTGAGTCTATAAATATCATTCTCCCCGTTTTTGCATTTGTATTACATGTAGGAACCATTGGAGAGCATGTACTTTTACACCCTGTTTTGGTTTCAGCAGCTCGTTCAGGCGGCCAACTGCGATATCCATTTTCTGAGCCGCTTATCCTCACAAGGCTCGCGGGAATGCTGGAGCCTATCCCAGCTATCATCGGACAGGAGGCGGGATACACCCTGAACTGAACATAAAGAAACATTACGTTGCAAATTAAATTAAACAAAAATAAACTAAAATAATTTAATGACTTCATTAGGCATCAAACTGCAGTATTTGGTCCCAAATTTAATTTAACATGTAATCTATAGCAAATAGAGAATATATTTGCGTTCTTTGTTATAATTAAAGATTTAAATGAATGAAATTACTTTAAACTGCCATTTAAGTCAGCACACTACAGTATTTGCTCCTAAATAAGACAATTTTACTTCTGCAAATATATTAAATAGACTGCAAGTGTTGTTTTGGTACACTGTCTTAAAATTTCTTCAGCAGCCCCTTTCGGCAGCCAACTACATTATTCTCCTAAATTCAATTAAAAATCATGCAATAAATGAATACCGTATATCCATATATTTTTTAATGGCTTGTGATTGATGGTCACTGCATTACTTTTCAATACAAATGTTAAAGCGAATCAATTTGTGGTTGATTGATTCCGAGTGCTATGAAAACACTATTCATCCTAATCCCTAGATGGAGCCGTACCGCTTAGTTTGTAAATGTGTTTCCCTAGCAAAACTGCCATCGCCATCGACACCATCATCAACCAGAAGCGGTTCAACGAGGGCACCGACGAGAAGAAGAAGCTGTACTGCATCTACGTGGCTATCGGGCAGAAGAGGTCCACCGTGGCCCAGCTGGTCAAGAGGCTGACGGATGCTGATGCCATGAAGTACACTATCGTGGTGTCGGCCACCGCCTCCGACGCCGCCCCTCTGCAGTACCTGGCGCCCTACTCGGGCTGCTCCATGGGCGAGTACTTCCGGGACAACGGCAAGCACGCCCTCATTATCTATGACGATCTCTCCAAACAGGTGAGGGTTTGCTGCTGAAGGTACATAATCACCATTCTATTTGTAAATTCACCTTTGAAACAATCAAACAGTTTTTCGAATGTTAACAAACAATGCAAAACACCATTGTAAAAGGTGTTAAAGTGGTCAAGATTAGCATCGATAGTTACGGTTTTAGAAGCAACGGATATTTGAACACAAATGGTGGAGCAATACATGTAGACAGATAATTCAACAATACTCATAGGCATATAGTCTTTATCCGCACGAAAAATGACTAATATTACAGAATGTTGGGTCACCCAAACAATAAAAAAAGGAAAAAAAAGTGAATAAGTGGGAGTAAAGCTTGCATAGCTACAAAAAAGGAAAATGTGCTACATATAATGGTGGATACAAAGAAATGGGGAAAAGCGTGCCTCAGAAACTGGGTTGCGGTGTTTTGATTAAAAATAAATAGCTCATCCAAAAAACTGCTTGTTCCTCCTCCAGGCCGTCGCCTACCGTCAGATGTCCCTGCTGCTCCGTCGCCCTCCCGGCCGCGAAGCTTACCCGGGCGACGTCTTCTACTTGCATTCCCGCCTGCTGGAGAGGGCCGCCAAGATGAACGACAACTTTGGCGGCGGCTCGCTCACCGCCCTGCCCGTCATTGAGACGCAGGCCGGCGACGTGTCGGCCTACATTCCAACCAACGTCATCTCTATCACAGACGGACAGGTAACCACGAATCGCCATTAGTTTTTGCTTAGAATAGCTGGGGGAAGCTTTTCTTGAACTCTCAAATTGGATCTTCCAAAATTAACACATTAGTTATCCTCTGAAAATGAAGATTAATCATTCAATACATCATTCAGAGGTCTTAAAAAGAGTTCTAACAACTGTTTAGATTGACTCATTTTGTGAACTTAAGGTCTTACATTTGATGGCCCCTTAAAAAGTCTTAAATTTGGCTTGCTTAAACCAGCAGATACCACGCATACTGAATCTGTGAAAATATGATGCAATGCTTGGACTAATATGTATTATGCAATTATTTTAAATTATTCAGGGAATTTGTGGGGCTTTTTAAAACAGTTCCATTAATGTTTTTATTGTTTTTGATCTCTGGGTGGGCTGAATCAAATGATCTCGCAAACCATATTGGCCGAAGGTTCCACACCCTTGACTTTTAACATGGAAGGAAGTCTTCATTACATTTTATAAACATTAAGGCCATAATTGTTCTTAATCTGCCATTCAAAGATAACTCCAATAATTTGATTACAGAAAAGGTTGACGCAAAAGTTCTGCCTCGTTCCCCACACGAATGGTACTGTGGAGCACGCCCTGGTTCGTGTAGAAATAAGTTGGCGTAATGGATGAAACTGTCTGTTTTGGGGAAAAATGTCCAAAGAATTGGATTAAAAACCGAAGATAACGTGCAATGTGTCTCCCGCAAAGCAGTGCTGTTTTACACGATAGTACGGCTCCGATTGCTGATGCAAGATTACCTTAAACACTGTTCGGAAATGTAATATATTCTACCACTTTATTGAACAAAAGCAGCATGTATTAGGCACAGTCATACACTAGCTTCTGTGGCCCTGTCACCAAATAGGCTAGTCAGTGAACAGCGCACTACACTACACTACACTTCATTATTGTATTGTGTGTTGGTAATGTTGTTTAATAATGCAAAATCAATTTTCCTCCGCTTGCTCGGTTAATCAGTGGGAAAATCGGTAAAGTACGCGATCCTAAAAACATTTGATAGGCACATTTGGTGGCTTCACATTTCTCCCAAAAATGCTGACTTAACACTCTGAATCACTTTTAGATTTGTTGACTATGTAACACCTTAATTTTTGGGCTTCTCCTTCAGATCTTCTTGGAGACGGAGCTGTTCTACAAAGGTATCCGTCCCGCCATCAACGTCGGTCTGTCCGTGTCACGTGTCGGATCTGCCGCCCAAACCAGGGCCATGAAGCAGGTCGGTTCCGCTCGACGGGTCTCTGCAGAAGCGATCCAGCAAAACTCACAAATGTGACTTCCGTTTGTTACGTTTCTTCCCGGCCAGGTGGCCGGCACCATGAAGCTGGAGCTGGCCCAGTACCGCGAGGTGGCCGCTTTCGCCCAGTTCGGCTCTGACTTGGACGCCGCCACGCAGCAGCTGCTGAACCGCGGCGTGCGTCTGACCGAGCTCCTCAAGCAGGGCCAGTACTGTAAGTCCCGACTGGTCCCTACCAGAATACGCACTGGGCTTTGGTTTTTGTGACACGGTTTCCCCGGTCTTCCTGTAGCTCCCATGGCCATCGAAGAGCAGGTGACCGTCATCTACGCCGGCGTGAGGGGACACTTGGACAAGCTGGAGCCCAGCAAGATCACAAAGTTTGAGAAGGCCTTTCTGCAGCACATCCTGAGTCAGCAACAAGACCTGCTGGCTGCCATCAAGTAAGTTTCACCTCACAATGCATTGCACTTTTGAGGGCTTATTTCATTAACACCTGCAGTAGTTAACACTGAGTAGGTGGTAATATAAACCCCAAAAAGTGTCACCTTCCCAAAAATTTATTTATTTATTTGGTTAAATTGAAAATTGCTGACATTTTTAGCACTTATGACTAGAGGTGTAACAATTGATTATAGACAACTTATATTTTCAAAGAATTTAACTATTTTGATAATTGATTCGTTTAGTGACCTTGTTTAACTTGAAATTGTCCAAATCCTTGGAACTTCAGCCTCTCAACAGTAAATATTTTCTGATTTCTGTAATCCTCCATGAGAGCAGACTGATTATGGTACAGTAGCATTTGTCAGTCCTCAATTTACAGTGGACCCTCGATCGAACGGACTAATAGGGGGTCGTCCGATGTAGCCGATTGTCCGTTACATTGAAGCACTTTTTGTTTAGGCCATATGTACCCATATTACTTTACAGTGCAAATTTTTTTGGTAGGTTTTTTTCATGGCCTAAAATGGCCAGTACAGTACAAAGTTATTGTCAATAAATATTTTTTCAAAAGCTTGAAAATGTTTGCAAATTTCACATTTTATCCAAACTTACCACACCAGTGTGCTCATGCTGACATTGTTGACGTACAGTACACATCGTCATGAGCCGTTGGGGAATTTGCGTGCTTCCTAGTTCGAAATCTGTTGCCAAAAGCGAACAGCTTGACAATATTGTTTTTACTGTACCAAAGAAAACATGTTCCAGACTGAAAACTGAAATCTTGCTGCATGCTTTGAATTGGGGAAAGGTAGTGCCATCTGGTGGACACATAGTAAAGGATTGTGTGAGTTTGTGAAACACGAATTACATTTTCATTTTTTTTTTTTTTGGGTTGACTTTTGCCATTTACAATGCTAGGATGTTGGGGCCGATATTCATTCAGCAAAGTCCCCCCCCTAAAAAAACAAACAAAAAAAAAACAGGATGACACAATTAAAAAAAATATATATAATAAAATATTCCTTTACAAAGACAATAATGTTAATTTTTGTGACTTTCCTACTCGCAGGGCCGACGGTAAAATTTCCGAGGCCTCAGACGCCAAGCTCAAGCAGATTGTGCTCAACTTCCTCTCCAGCTTTGAGTAATGTGTGATGACGCAGTCTCCTCTTTCTATGTTGCGCTTGTGTTCCATGTTTGCATAGTGCTCGGTCTGTTGAACTTTCTATGAACACTTGATCTCTAATGTACAGTCAGGAGAATAAAAAGTATGCCAACGAATGTACGGCTTCTGTTTATTTGGACTTTTTGAACAGACTGCTATTCCTACTGATTTTGAACTATCCTTCAACCAGTAGATGTAGAGAATTAGTCTTTAAAGTAGTGGAGTCTGAGCAGGTTATTTTTCCCCTCATCAACTGACATTTTTAATATTTCAGGCACCATTACTCAATGGAATGGCAACCACTGACATTTGATTTTACACAGGCATATTCTCTCATCTGCAGCAGAGGTGTCCAACTTGGCCCTGTCGTAGTTATTGTTGTTAAACTGTGTAAGCTCATAAATCTATCAATCGCTACAGGGTGTAATGGTTTATGAGGGAGGGGGGGGGGGGGGAACTCAAGCTCGTTTTCTAAAAGTGTATGAACATATGTTAGCCATGACATCCACTAGCCAGAAGCTGAGCTACAATGTTTGTTTACCGATTAGGCATGTGGCTAGTTATACTCCGTGACTCTTACCTAATATGTTCTTTGTTGGAAGCCTAATAATTGCTGGTTTGACAGCTGTGCAAGCGTGCACTAGAGCAGTAATACTAAAAGTAATCTAGTGGTACGCAAGCTCCCTCTTGTGGTAGAGTTCAGTTTGATTCAAGCACATACATTTGCATTTAATATTTTAGACGCGTTTGTTTTCAAACATTTCGGTGCATTATTTGTGCAATACATAGCTTTTATGTACGTTATTCAAGCACAGTGTTAATGTTTTAACTGCAAAATGTTTGTGGATACAAAAATACACTTTTTAGAAATAAAACCTTTTATTGTAATTTTTAGTTAAATCGTACTTGGTGTACATTTTTTTAAAAAGCAAATATGACATCAGCGCAACTTCCACTACGTTTCAAAGTGGTGTTTTTTTTTTTAATTACCCTTTATTGGTGAATCAAACAATCTTGGTGAACATGGTGCAATTGTGAGAGAATTTAAATGTGAAAGGTGTAGAATGAACGAATATTTAAACATTGTGAAACCTAAATATACATTGAACAAATTCATTCAAAAAGTGTGCGAGCCGAAGTCCTTGTGATAAGTGAGACAAACTAAAACTAAATTATGTCCACATTTTTAAATGGAATAAATAGACGCTCAAAAGTAAATGGACTTTTTACACCCAGTACTGTTTGCTGTGCACGGCAGGCCAGTGATGTTTGTGTTTGGGCACGTGGTTCTGCTTGACGTAGCACGGGTCGTAATAGTCCCACTCCAACGCTGACGTCAGCACGCCGTTGGACAAGCCGTCGCTGTCCGCCGACAAAATCCGCAGGGACACACCTTGAACACAATTTGGCAACTACTGTAGATCAGTTTCATATTTACAAAATAGTGATTTTATGTCTTTCATTTTGTAAAGAATTTATTAAAAATATTTTCATTTTTAAATTAACATTTATTGTATTGTGTAATTATTAATTTTTATTCTTTTATTTTTCTTTTATTTAATTGAACTGGTATTTTCATTTTAAAACGCGTGTATGTATATATTACAATGGTGCCTTGAGTGAGCCGACTTGCTAGTTTTGAAATAACAGCTGTCGTTCAGACTTTTTTTTTTTTTTGTGCTTTAACTTTTAAGCAGAAATTTGAGATACGAGTGCTGTTTGGTGTCAGTGAGCTCAACTCCAAGCAACAGTGTGGCAGATAGTGGGTTAGGTTTGTTTTTCCCCCAAACAGAGGCTTCAAGCTGTTTAATGCCACTTCGGGTTGAGGTTTACGATCAAACTAAACATAAAAAAAGAATGACATATCGTGTATTTATAACAATAACATAGCTTTGCCTTACAATAGTCTATTTAGCTTAATCCTAACAATGGAGTACGCCATAGACAGGCTAACGAATGGCATCGCTGTCACTTGTAAACTTTAAAGCAACAGATATTTGAACACAAACAATGGATCTCCACATGTAGACAGACAATGCAACAATACTCACAGGCGTTCATGTTTTATCCTTTTACAGACATTTGTATTACTGCTGCTTACTGAGTCAGTTGTGAAACTCTACTTCTTCGTGTGTCTGTGTCTCCATCTTATTGCCCCTCGGTAGCCAAGGTGCACATACTAGAGGGAGCAGCACAATGTCCATTGAACTGAAGCAAAAATGTGGTTAAAAACGGTTTAATTCTTTATATTCCATTATGTAATTAATGTGAAGTACAATATTATAGTGTTTTTTGTTGAAAAATGTTTTTAAAAAAAATGTGTGTGTGGGAGGCTGCAGTGGATGAATGGCATTATCATTCATTTCAATGGGATAATATGATTTCAGATACAAGTGTCCTAAGTTATTAGTGTGGTCACAGAACAAATTAAACTCATATCTCAAGGGGCAGAACTGTACTTTGACATTATTGTACCATCTTGCACACTGTTCCTCCAGTGAAGCGGTCTGTGCTTGTCAGCAGACAGCTTTCAATTCTTTCCTCTCCACCTTCTCTTTAAACACCAATGCAAGCAGCTTTACAGATGCCACCTCTGCTGAGCTGTCTCGCCCGCAACACACCAGTCATGGAAAAGGTAACCACAGCCACCTAGTTGCGTCTTGTTTTTTTATCATTTGGTCAATTTGAAGTGGGGCATTTAGTGATTCAAGTGACGATTAACTGGAGTGCGCATCTATTTGAGGAACTGCGGCAACAAACCTGCACTGGCACCAAAGTCGCTGTCCAGCCCGGAGCCCTCTGTCGACGTGTTGGGGCAGGAACCCACCGAGGGCGGCTGTATGTAGAAATCGCACTCCATGTAAACTTTGTCCAGCGGGTGTAGCGCGCCCGGGCTCGGCTCGGTCAGCATCCCGTAGGCGCTCGTTCGACGGATGCCAGCCATGTGCTCCGCTTCCTTGTAAACGCACTACTTGGACAAGTTGGGGTGGGGGGGATTTCAAAGACACAATCTGTAATTGGTATTGATACTGAACCGCGAATATGGAGGGTACACTTTTTATCAGTATTCACGTAAGTCAATTTCTGTAAATGTGTTTTACATATTGTGCGTTGCATTTCACATAAAAGTCCCCCCAAAAATTCAAGGTCCATTTTTTTGTATTTTTAATAGGGAAGTTGTGTACTCAGGGAAAAATAACAACAACAAAAAACATGTATCTGGAGGTGCTGCAGTATCAAAATGTGTTGTCTTAGTAGAGTTACAATGTTAATTTTGTAAATAGAATCCATTCTTCTTTTACTGTTTCAACATTTAAATAACCTTCATCAGATTGGATAGTTTAGTCAAACTTTCCCCAAACGTGTTATGCTTCCCTTTCAGAGATGTTTAAATGAAAAATGTGTTAAAATGTGCAAAACACATTGATCTTGCCTGGCCGGGGGCTCAGCACCCCGAAACCTCTGAGCCTAGACTCGCCCCTGGCTAGCAGGTAACCCCCCAAAAATTTAAAACTGCAGCTTTTTTTTTTTTGGTAAAATGTAGTTTTTCTTTTTCCCTCGAGGAGGACTCACTGTGGGAGAGTTGGGCGGCACCAGGTTGCCTCTGGTGTCTGCCTCCGAGTCGCTGGACTGAGAGAACCCCGGCGCTCTGTGACGCCTCTCGGCATTGCTGAATCTGGACGCCCGTGAGGAGGAGGTCGACGCCGCCACCGCCGCCGCCGCCGCCCGGATGCTGCTGGGCGTCCTCGAGGACCCGGACCCCGGCCTCAGCAGCCAGATCCCTTGCTCCCTGCCGGACGAAGAAGCCCTGGAGGAGGTGACCCGCGGCCGAGGCAGGGCGGGCTCGGACAGCGACATGTACGGCCTCCGGGTTGAGAACACCTCCGCGTCGGGCGACCTCCGGGCCCGCTGCAGGGCGGACTCCCGCTGCAGGAACCCCACCGCGTCCTCTGGGGACCGCGGCCGAGGCCTCGCCTTGGAGAGGAGCAGCAGCTTGTAGCCCAGGAAGAGGCAGTTGAGCAGGAGCAGCACGACCACGGCGGGGATGAGCAGCAGGACCACCAGGGTGAGGCTGGGCACCGGGTAACCCTCGCTCAGGTTGGGGGTGGGTGGGCTGCTCTGACGTGGGTGCGACATGTCATCCCAGTGGACATTGAAAAGGGCTTTTTTTTTTTCTCTCTCTCACTCTCTCTCCCGCTGATCTCGATTGAGTCCAATCGTGCGGCCACACGTGGTTTGGCGTGTCAATCAACCACTTTGTGTTCGTTGTGCATCTTTTCTGCAAACGAGAGGCTCGTCCTTCACCATCCTCGTGGACGCATACCGTGAAAAAGACCACGTGCGCACCACTCGAGTGTGCACGCGTGTGCGCCACAAACTGAGCGACATTACAGAGCGGCAGCTGCGCGCAATTATGTTCACTATGACGCGCGTGGCTGTGGCGAGAAAAAGCCGCTAGGGGGCGACAGTGGGCAGGATCTCTGCATGCAAAAAAGCTCTCGCACTACCATGATGAAGCTTGATCGAGTCAGGTGGCAAAAGAAGTACTCACAGTGGTGGGGAGTAACGAAGTAAAAGTAAAAATGTCACTGATCGAAGCAGACCAGGGGCGTCAAACATGACAAGACAAGAGGATTCACGTTTTTACATTGTGTTTAATTAATTTCATGCTGCCAGCTCCTAGTAAGACACTTTATATCATTGACAACCTTCAATTCAATAGAACAATTGACACATGAGTCTCTGTTAGAGACAACGTTGTTTGTGATTTTTTTGTACACAAAGGAGATCTTTGCACACAAGTACACGGTAAGAAAATCAATGTAAAAGTCCTATATGAGTACCATATATAACTATAGTCAAGTAGGTCACCCCCCCCCACCCCCCCGCCGCCTTGTGTTAAGTCTATACAGACTCGAATAACATACTGCAGTGATAACAGTACACATGATAAGAATACGCTTTTCATCGGAGAGAAAGGCAAAATGGAGACGTCCTCAGATACCAAAGAGCACTTTTGTCAGGTTTGATGGCGTCCACCTGCACGGAGCACAATGGGCGTTTGTGATTGGTTGTATAGCACCTCCTATTGGAACAGGCACCCGAGCCATTGGATACCTATTGCTTGGAGCTGTGGTCCCTCCGTTGGTCGGCGGGATTTTGTGGCTTGTCGATTGGTTCCCAAAGAATGTTGTGGGTGGGAACAGAATGTCAAATATGACTTTTTTAGACCCTTTTCTTTGGGGACCAATCACAGTCTTTGGGTATCTAAATGGTAGCGCTGCAGTTTTTCAATTGCTCGCCAGGGAATTTTTCCATCTGTGCTGCCGAGCAGGCTAGCACTGGCCCAGGCTGTGCTTGATGATTTCCCGCGACTGCGGCGGGATCCTGTCCGGGAAAAGCACCTGGAACTCCACCACCAGGTCGCCCCGCCGCGACGGGCTGCGGGCAACGGGCAGGCCCTCGCCCCGCAGGCGCCGCACCGCCCCCGGCCTGATGACGTCGCTGCACGGCAGGGGCATCAGGCGGTTGTCCAGCGTGGGAACGTTGACCGTGCAGCCGCAAAGGGCCTGGGAAAAGTGGAGAGGAGAAAGGAAACGTTAACTCTCTTGGAGGGCGGTTTTCGCAATGACTGGAAAAGTGTCAAGTAGCATAATATCGAACCATTGGATACGTAAAGGGTGGAGCTGCATTTCATTTATCCGAATGAGATGCCAAATATTGTACCCTGTTCTTGGGCAACCAGTCACAGTCGTTGGATATGGTTGATAGGTTGCAAGGGCTTGGAGAAAGTGTGTAAAAGAGAGGAAACTTTCGTAATTGTTCAGAAGGTGTCAAGTTGCGTAAGCCAGAAATGTGTCAGTCGTACTAAAAAGCCTGTTACGCAAAGGAAGGAAGCTCGCCAGGCCCGTTCTCTGCTGCGACTGCTGCCCTGCTAATCTTGCCGAGCGTGGGCGCGCATGAAGGGAGAGCTAAAGAGACGTAAACGCCTCCGCCGCCTCCTCCTTTGCAACATCACACAGAGCAAGCGAGCTAAATTTAGCGCGGAGCCTAGCGGGGGCGGATGAGGTAACGGGATGACAGGCTGCGATGCTTCGGTAGTGCCTACTGTGTCTTATTGAAGTCTTTTCGGTCATCGAGTGATTGCATAAACGAGAGGAAGTGTCGTGTGGGCGTAGTGGAGCAGTGGCAGGTTTTGTAACACATTTTATTGTAAGGTACCGATAGTTTGTTTGTCGTTGCATTTTTCATCACTGTGAAGTTGTGATGGTTACCGAATATCCTCTACTCGGAGGACCAAATGGCTGAAGCTACTGCAGTGGATTGATTGACCGCCAAAGAATCCCACAATACAGCAACATTGGCACGAGTATAAGACAAAAGGCTTTATTGTCTTGGCAGCTTCATTATTGGGCGAGCAATTGTAGTCGTGGAGCTGCAATTGGTTGGATTGAAACTAGTAAAAGACAAAAGGCTTGTTTACATCTTCAGTTTTCTTTGTGGAATTAATTTGTCCAGCGTCCCTGGGGGTCCGATCACAGTTATCGGGTATCGGTTTGTCGATTCGACGCCAGAGAATTTCCCCGATTGAAACTTTGCGAAAACGGAACACTTTAATGAGCGGGCGGCCTGATGCTTTTCTATTGCGCCATTCATTGATAGCCGCAGTTAGCGACCATTTGTAGTCACGGAGCTGCAGAGCCCGAGAGTTTCACTGATTGCAATGTGAAGAATCCAAAAGGCTTTTTTATTGACTACTTTTCATCTCGGAGGAATTCATTTGTAGATTTTTCTGGGGCGGAGCCACTGCGCTTTGTTTATTGATAGGCAGAGATTTGTGTATGCCGACAGAATCGTAGCGCTTGGTTGAAACGCGACCACCGAGACAAAGATACCTCACCTCTTTGAGGGTGATGCTGGCCGTGTAGATGATGTTGGAGCCGTCTCTCTTGTACTGCGGGTGCTCTTCGTCCCTGAGGATGAAGGTGACGTCGGCGGGCGTGTTGTCGGGTGTCTCGTCGCCCTCCCGGGGGAAGGTGATCTTGGTGCCCGCCTTCCAGCCTTTCTTCACCACCACGTTCAGCACCTTGTCCTCTGTCCACAGGCTGCGGCCGTCCGGACCGAGGCGGCTGCGGGTGATCTTGACGTGCTTGGCGCAGCCGTGCAACACGTCCTCCAAGCTGACCGGCAGCTCGCGCACTAGCGCCTTGCCCCACGGCCGCCGCCCGCCCCGCCTCAGGCCGCCGCCCTCGTGGCCGGGGTAACCGCCCACGTGGCTGAAGGGGAAGCGGCGAAAGGGGTTGAAGAGGTCATCGTCATCGCCGTCGTGACCGAAGAAGATGTCGAAGTGGTCGGAGCCGTGGAAGAAGGAGGAGAAGGTGTCGTGCGGGTCGGTGGGGAAGTGCTTGCGGAAAGTGTTGCCCTGTCCCGCCACGGAAACGCCGCTCTTGAGACCTGAATGGACAGACAGATGGGTCATTTCATAATAATAATAATAAGGATGATGCATTACTCTTATATCGTGCTTTTCTGACACTTAACCATTTCACGCATTATTCATTCACTCCTCAGTCACACCAGGCGGTGGTAGGCTACTTGTGTAGCCACAACTAGTCGGACAGAAGCGTGGCTGCCATTCTGCACCTACGGCCCCTCCGACCACCACCAAACATCCGACCACATTCGGTCGTAGGCAATGTGGGTTAAGTGTCTTGCCCAGGGACACGACGACGACATGCGCCCGGGCGGGGATACGAATGCTTATCGAATACCTTACTACTTTTTGGTACCTAAACATCAGAGCTAAAGCTACTGCGGTCTGCTGATTGGTTGCCAGAGAATTCGTATAACCATGGAAGTCTTAAGACACAGACTGGGTTTACGACTTGGCCTCACTCTACTTTGGTGAGCTGCCTAACTGCAGTAAAAGGCACACAGGGAGCGGCTCAGTCTCCAAATTCACAAATACTTGACGCTCACCTTCCTCTCCGAACTGATCGTAGACGCTCCTCTTCCCGGGATCGGTCAGCACCTCGTAGGCCTCGGCGATTTCCTTGAAGCGGTCCTCGGCGTCGGCGTCGCTGTTCTTGTCTGGGTGGAACTTGAGCGCCATCTTGCGGTAGGCCTTCTTGATCTCGTCCTCGTTGGAGTCCGGCGCCACGCCCAGGACTTTGTAGAAGTCCTTGCCGGCACTGGGCTTGATGGAAAGACAGGGGGCGTCCGGCTCCGATTTGGTGCCTTCCTGCAAGGAGGGACGAGGCGGGGTTGACATATTACCATTCATATGTTTTCATTCCATAGTGGCACCACTAGCTTCTTCATTCCTTCTGCTGCCTCTGTACTTTCTGTCTGCTGTGTATTTTAAAGGCTGGTGCATAGCAGTGGGGTGGGGTCGGGGGACTCGGAGGAGGAAGAAGGGGCAGACTTCCTTGACAACAGAGCTTCTCTGCAGCCATTGGATAGATGATACGTTTGCATTTGGATCACATCTATTAAGCCTTCATATCTTCTTTACTTGAAATGTCAGTGCACTGTGAACTAATGACACTTTTGTGTCCACATTCTCCAACAAGAACCATCCATCATGATGGTCAAGGTTCACCATTCCATTGTATTAACATGAATCATTTTACATTTATACATGCAGTTAAAAAGGAAATGTAATTTACAAAACAATAAATCATTTGAAGATATTTGTAAGATAAACATTTGCGTATATTTTTAAATGTAACAGATATATTTTCAATATATTGCCCAAATTCTTCAAGTATTTGCATATATATATATAATATATACAGTATTTGTAAATACATTTTCTTTTTTCTTACTTGGCAATATTTGTGTGCAGTAAGAAACACCAAATTTTTCTAGCACTTCTAAATTCAAATGCAACTAAATTCATTTGCAACTATATAATATGTTTTCAAATATATGTTAGGCGTAAGATGATAGGTATAATTCTAAGATTAAAGTACGTTTTGAACATGGACCATTAAACATAAAGATGCCCTCCAGTAAATCCCACGTGTGCCACATAGAAGGAATGTCCTACTTACAGCGGATGAAGCCGATCCCAAGCTGTCTCCTCTGTGCATCACCCGAACTTTGCACTTGACGTTGACATTTTTGTGCTTGACTCCAAACTGTGTCCAGATGAGAACCATGATGCTGCTCAAGTCGGCCGGGAGTTGCTGGGCTGCGGTGTCTCTGTCCGCTCGGCGCTGGTGCTGAAAAAGCTCCGGCTTGCGTCGCTTGTGTTCTCGGCTCGACTGCTAAATAGTGGCTCGGCTTCAGCTCCCTTTTCTACTCCACGCTCAGCCAGCCCACGCAGCGTGACCGAGCTTCCCCGCCGTTGGCCCCTCCCACTGCAAAGAGGGCCGCCGCGGAGAGGCGACCGATTGGTTGCCGGGCGCGGATGTTGCAGCCCTCTCGCGCCTTCTGGAGCATCGCTTCCGGAGCTCCAACAGGCACACGGCCAGATAACGGGAGAGCAAGCAGGCGAGTCACGACTCAGAACACCGAGCCCATTTTTTATTTTTTTTTTTTTAGTCCAGACAGAATAAACACAAGTCCAGACACCTGCACCATCAGTGCATGTCCTCAAATAGCTTTATTTATACACATGGGTACATTACTGGAAAGATAGATAGATAGACAGAGCGATAGATTTTTTTTAGATGTTTTCATATCTTATTATATTGTGCATGAAATGTAAACATTCGCATGACAAGGAGGAAAAAGTAAGTGAACCCTTTGGCAGCAATAACCTCAACCAAACATTTCCTGTAGTTGAACAGAATCAATGATCAGTATGAATTTTGGACCATTCCTCTTTTCAAAAGTGTTGTAGTTGGACGGATGGCCTCAAGTTCTTCTGCAAAGTATCTTGATAAACTTGTGTATTTATTTTTTACATTGATGATAACAAGCTGTCCAAGCCCTGAGGTAACAAAGCACACCAATACCATGATGCTCCCTTCACCATGCTTCACAGTTGGGATAAGGGTTTGATGTTGGTGTGCTGTGCCTTTTTTCCTCCACAAATGGCGCTGTGTGTTCCTGCCAAGCAATTCAACTTTGCTTTCATCGCTCTGCAGAATATTTTGCCAGTAGTGCTGTGCTCCACTACTTGGAAGAAAAGTAGTATTACTGAACTTTCTCCACTTAAAGACAATTTGTCTAACAGTGGGCTTATGAACATCAAGAGGTTTAGAGATCGTTTCGTAACCTTTTCCAGCTTCATACAAGTCAACAATTCTCAATCATAGGTCTGCTGAAAGCTCTTTTGAGCGAGGCCTGGTGCACATCAGGCAATGCTTCGTGACAGGGGACAATTCTAGTTCTGGTTTGTGTTTTGCAGTGGCCAGATCAGCTTTAAGCCACACCTCCAATCTCATCTCATTGATTGGACTGATTAGCTCTTGGAGAATCCATAGCCTTGATGTTCACTTACTTTTTTCTCTCCCTGTCCTGTGAAGGTTTACACGGTATTTACAACGAAAATATGTAAACATTTAATTGTGTGGTATTAGTTTAACCAGACTCTGTTTATTTTTGTGATTAAGCTGAAGATCAGACCACATCGGGACCCGATGTTTATTGGGTATCAAACCTCCATTAGGTCGGAGGATTTTGTTTTTGCAAATGCATTTTTATAATGATAGTAACGAATCGTCACAGAACCCCCATTCTGCTAATCTTCTGTTTTGTGTATGTAGGGCAGTGGGTGTGTTATAAAAGCTCCTTTTCAACTGCAATGATGTGCCACCCGCTGGCACAAACACGTTGTCAGTGAGACACTCCATAATGCCACCAGCTGCAGACGCCCACTTACATAAAGGGATTCAGAAATGAATGGTTGGCATCGAACCAAAACCAGCGACATAAACCTAGTGACTTCATCACCACATGAAGCGTATTGTTAAAGGTTGTAGCAACCTGCTCTCGAACGCCGCTTTCAACCAAAAGGAGAGTCATGGTGTCTATTTGGAGAGGCTGGTGGATGAAGGAGAACGGCGGACGTACATGGCAACGCTTCCTCCGCCTCCCCACCGATCAGGGGCGGAGTTTCCCGGGGATTCTCCTTGATGTCTGGCAGGAAGCGGAAGACAAATTTGGTTCGAGGAGAGCGTCACGCCTCTTCTTCTTCTCCAGTGATTCAGTTGAGCCTTTTTTTTCTCTCTTCTCTTCTTTTTTTTTTCACACGGCTGCAGCCCACAGGAACAGTCTGAACAGTCTGACTGGGTTTGGCCTTGCAACACATGCACACTAGCACAAATGTCACTACGTTGATAATAAGAGGCTATAGCATTAGGATTTTTACCTTTATTTCTGTATTCTAAAAAAAAAAAAAATGATGTACAGATACTGTGTTTAATATAATTTGTAATTCTAGACTACTGGAACAGTGAATTCTATCTATCTAGTGTACTTAATGAAGTGTCTGAATTCTGTCTGTCTGTCTATCGAGCCATCCGAGAATAATTTATCCATGCATGAAGGTGTACACAAGCGCATGCAAACCCAACACAGGAATGCCGGACCTGAGATTCGAACCCAGAACCTCAGGACTGTGACGCAGACTGCTAACGCCACAGGACTTGCCTCTGCTAGTTGTAACTATAGATCACAAAAGCTGGATAGATAGATGGGTAGATATATAGATGGAAGAACAGACGGAACCAATATATGAATGATGGAGGGAAAGGACACATTTTATTAGGGGGAGAACATGCAAACTCCACACAGGCTTGAACTGAGGCAGACGCTCTAACCAGTCGCCCACCGTGCCGACTTGATGCATATATAGATGTTATAATAATAGATGAATAGCGATGAATTGATGATGGATAGATCATGCTGTAGGTGGATAAAGATGAAGGAATGATGGATAGACAGCCGCACGGACAAACAGATCAACGGAGGGATGGCAGAGTAGAGACTTCATTATGTTTTATTATTATGTCGATGATAGTTGATAGACAGATTGATTGACAGACCTGTTATGCAAGTTTAAAAAAAAAATAACCCGCTGTCCTTGTTATGTGGGAGTTGAAAGATAAATCCTTTTTTCCTCACTATATCAACGCATGCCGGCACGGCCGACGACTGGTGAGCACATCTGCCTCACAGTTCTGGGGACCAGGTTTCAAATCCCGGCCCCGCCTGTGTGGAGTCTGCATGTTCTTCCCGTGCCGTCCCAAAAACATGCATGGTAGGTTGATTGGAAACTCTGAATTGCCTTCAGGTGTGAATGTGAGCGCGAAGGGTTGTTTCTTTCTGTGTGTCCTGTGGTTGGCTGGCGACCGGTTCAGGGTGTACCCTGCCTCCTGCCCAAAGATAGCTGGGATAGGCTCCAGCGGCCTGCGACCCTCGTGAGGATAAGCCGTAAAGAAAATGGATGGATGGATACCAACATATATTTATTTGATTGCACAATCTCTCCTGGCCTCGTTTCACTCACACTCAGCGCTCTTACACAATCCGCCGGTTCAGTGATGTACCAACAGCTATTTTTAGAGTCGTCGAGGCTCGAGAGCGGGCGACCGGCGAGACGTTAAAAGCACAGCCTTTTGTTGCCGCTTTCAGGTGTGAGGCTTTAATTAACACGCCGGTGTCTGAAGTGGGGGAAAAAAGGTGACTCGCCATCCATCCCGCCATTTGTCCGAAGTGGTCGTGAATCGTCGTTATGCAAGAGGTCAATTGGCGAACTGTAGAACTAAGTGAAAAAAAACAACATGGAGTGCAATATCTGTGTTTGTTTAATTAGCAGCGTGCGTTCTGACAAAAACAAGGCAGTGGTAGTCATTGGAAAGGTTGAGAAGACGTTAGCGGCCAGTTAACTCCTGGAGCGTCCCGGAAATTTTGTCATGTAAACGCAACATGAGTTGACATGTACAAAAGAATCAGTAAAAATAGCATTTAAAAGACATTCACTGCCATTGACGGGTTTAGAAG
Organism: Phycodurus eques; assembly: GCF_024500275.1. Taxonomy (NCBI): domain Eukaryota; kingdom Metazoa; phylum Chordata; class Actinopteri; order Syngnathiformes; family Syngnathidae; genus Phycodurus; species Phycodurus eques. Next base: position 17,405,889 of record NC_084539.1, on the reverse strand, counting down.
TCAAATATCAATGTTAACCGTGAGGGCTAGCGTTGAATGAGTTTTAAAAGTAACAGGTTATTTGTGGCCGCAAAATCTTTTGTGTGGCTTAATGTAATTCTACTAACTAACACACCAAAAAAAAGTTCATTTTCCTCAAGTGTATGTTTGATGGACATTCAGAACAGAGCACATTTCGCAAGAAAACGAGACGTTCTCGCAGTCCTTTTGACACTCCCCCTCCCCTTTTGTCTGGCACTTCCTCCCACGCGGGCCTGGAACAGCGACGGTGTCTGTTTGTCTGAACAATGGCGAGACAGTCACTGATTTGACAGATGGCTCCGGCTAGGAAGACGACGCTAAAAGCCAATCACTGGCTGTTCTGTTCTGTTCTGAGAGAACATTAACATACACTGGAGTCTGGAATATGAAACTGTATTTCATTTTTCAATGCTGCTACAGTACATTCATGTTATGATTTATGTTGAGCAGTTACCTAATTCTTGCTATGAAGGTGAGGCCATTTTCGAAGACGTCTCCATTGTTTTCGGAATTTCCCTATTGGGGAAAAACATTTATTATGCAAAAAGTGTGATATTTATTTATTTTTTGGGGGGGGAGGGGTAATGTGATGAATAGTAGTCTCAACAGCCTCGATGAGCTCAATATTTTTAATAGGTTCAGAAATGTGGAAGGAGGTAAATATGAAAAATGTCTCCATTAATTTGGGAATCTTGCCAGGGGAAAATGTGAAATTCTGCGAAATGGGGATTTTTTTGGGGGGAATATGACCTACTGTAATTTCCTCGGTTTTCCTGAAATGAGCTGTACATTTTGAAATGGAATCTGGTGAATCAGTTGGAAAACATTAAATGACACATTTAGTATGTTTCATTTGCCAGATTTACAGATTTACTCTAATGCTGTTAGAGCCACCTATTCCGTTATGCTAAATGGTTTTACAGGTTGGTAGAGGCAGCTACATTATTATTTATTTTTGTAGTACATTATTATTTATTGAAAAGGGGCGCCCTCTACTGCAGAAGAAAATCCATGGACATATATCCGCCCCCTTTCATAACAAGTATGATGACGTAGGAGGCAGAATTGGAGTATTAGTACATGTATAACATGCAAATTGCTACACTTGATCCAATTAGACCTGCCGGGAGGATCAAATGGGCTCATTCAATTACATATGTAAACACACATAAAATATGAAGGGATAAAACAATATAGAGTGTTATTTTTATTTTTAGAAATGATCTATGGAGGCTAATAATTGTAACAGCACAAGTGCTCTCACATGCAAAGAAAAGAAAACACAAACAAAAAGATTTTAAAAAAAAGAAACTTTATATTCTGGGGGGATATTTTAATAATAGCACCAATAAGCAAAAAAAAAAAAAATATATCCCATTTATTGCAGAATAGAAACAATTCTGTTTTTTTTTTATTAAATGTACCATCTTTAATTAAAAAACATTAGAAAAATGCAAAAACTACAAGGCATGAAATGATTACATGCGATTACAGTAAACGTCATCAAATTCTGAGCGTTGTTTTCTGTTGTGTTGTGACACGTCGAAGGTTGTTTGTTATGACGATTCACATACAGTACAAGGACGGTGCTCTTTTAATGCAGAGAAAATGCACACAGACACACGCGCGCACACACACACACGCACACACACACACACAGACACACGATTTCTTCCTTTAGAGGGAGTCAACGCCGTGTTGAGCGCTGAACTCTTGGAAGTCCTCTGGAATGGTGTCTGACAAGGGGGGAAAAAATAACATTTGGTTTGCTTATCAGAAACCGGCTTACTGGAATTCACATATTGGTAACGGGACACATTTTATTTAAGATGAGATCGAGGGCAGAAAAGCAACAGAGCACTGCAGCAAATTGGAGACTTTGGAGTATAATACATTCGAGTCCAGGGCAGAGCACGTGTTTTATTTTGCCTTTCCTAGCCGTGTCTCCTTAAATGTTACAATGACGAATGGAGGGTTAGCTAAAATGATAACTTCAGCATACTCTGGATTGCGAGCCACTTTGCTGCAGAGATCAGTTTTCAATTGCTGCCCTTAAGCTCCCCCTCACTGTTAGTATATCTGGTTTCAATAGATGGAGTTGACGCAATGCAGTTTTCCACATGAAACGTCAAAAACGTCCACAGTCTCCACTTTGCTGCAGAGCTCTGTTATCTTGCAGACCTCATTCTCCTCTTGGATAAAATATGTCTTCTTACTGGGGAATAAATACAGGGGAGCCTTGTTGTCCTCTATTGTTGTTGCTTTTCAGTACTAAACCTTTTGTCCAAAACACCACAGTCTCCGCTTTGCGGCAGAGCTACTTTGGCTTGTGGCCCTCAGTCTCCTCTTGGATAAAATGTGTCTCATTACTGAGGAATAAGTACAGAGGAGCCTCCTTGTCCTCTATTGTTGTTTTTTTTTGTCAGTACTAAACTTTTTTTCTCCCCCCCACAAACCACAGTCGGCACTTTGCTGCAGAGCTATGTTTTCTTGTTGCCCTCAGTCTCCTCTGGAATAAAATGTTGTCACTTTACCAAAATTCACATCGCGACAAGAAAATGCCCGACTGCAACTTCAAGGACAACACAATGCTCACCGTTGCAGCGGTATCTCAAGTTGGACCAAATGATATTTTCTTGCGAGAAGCAGAAGACGCCGAGTCTGCCCCCCCTCATGGTCGTGTCGATGGTCACGCCCGAGTCGGCCACCAGCTCGGATCCCTCGTAGAAGCGAGCCCTGTCGTGACCCGGGGAAGATGGATTCTGAATAGGGGTCTTCTTGAGGAAATTCAACGCGAGGGAGATACGAGTCGGACCGCCCGGGAAATCACGCTGTGAACTGCACTTAATTATATTGAGCTCTGTTGCTAACCAAAACAGCAGCAGCCACTAGCGCACCAATGCGGTCGCGCAGATTAATTCAAGTGTTGGGACTGTGCTGCACTTTACCTGATGTATCCAACCTGCGGGCGGTGCTGCAGGTACCAGCGGTAGGACACTTTATCCTTCCAGCCCACGTTACGGGGGTCCTTCCACAGGAGGCGCACCTGGTCTTGGGTGTCCCCGGTGTGCCACAAGGAGTTCCTCAGATGCTCCCCGGGTCCAGATCGGGATTTGACTGCCTGGTAAAGAGAGAGAGAGAGAGAGAAAGAAAGGTGTGGTAGAAATAGTTTTTTAAAGAACTTGAGATGACAGTATCTGCAAACACAGCAGTAGTCTCGTCATGACCGGTACGGTTAACAAACGTTTTGTTGCCTAACTAACCGACCGACCGACCAGCCCCAAAAAGCACTAACCTTGAGCTGTATGCCGGGCTCGGCCACGGCTCGGAACGGCGTGGCCTGCCAATATGTCTGCTCCGTCTGCTTCCACATGACCACGTAGAAGGACGACGAGTCCTGGTAGCCGAAGATGAAGCCGGCGTAATCGTCGTCCGTCACCGTGTTGACGTGAAACGTCCCTTCGAAGTCCACGCCGCTGAAGGCCGTGTAACCTAACGCCGGCAACACATGGGAAGTCGTTTTCTTGTTTTTGGAACTCTGAAGACGTTTCACTTCGGGGAAGACTGTCTTACCCACAGCCAGACCCGGATCGCTGTTCATGGTCTGGACGATTTCCATTCCCTGAGGGAGGAACAAAAATTTGCTCAAAATCTTCATCTGATAGGTTTTCCCATACAAGACACTGGTCACTGTTATGTTCGGATTGTGTTGACATTTGTTGCCGTTGTAACTTCTTTATTTATTGTATTATCCTTTTATGATAAGAGTGGTTAATAGCTGGTTAGTTTTGATTGAGCACTGATTTTAGAGTGTTCTTACCTGGTTGAGGACCACCCAGTTGGGGTCAATCTGAGCGTCGCCCTCAGGATCCAGCACCACCGTCTGGAAGGCCCTAAAGTCGGTCAGCGTCACCTCTGCGTTTTCGGGGCAGTTGTCGATCTGGTCGACAATTTTGTCCTGGTCGAAGTCGGATTCGCAAATGTCGCCCACGCCGTCGTCTGAAGGGCGAAAAAAAACAAACCAATCCACTGGACATTTATTTATTGAATTCGATTTCTTTGATTTAGTTTTTCTCCTTTTTGGTGCGACAATGGCGCTTCATCACCGCCCTGTAATTTTGACGCTCATTTAGAAGCACTTTGTCCTGCCTGCATCTTTCCCAGAATCTGTCACGACAGGATGGCTTATTCGATGAGGGGGACAGATGCCATTACTGTGTGCGCGCGGGCGCGCGCGCGCGTGTGTGTGTGTGTGCGTGTGCGCGTGTGTGTGTGCAAGCTGCAGTATAATTGCCATTTGCTTAGTTGCATGTCTCGACGGCTGTTCTTTCTTTCTTTTCTTTTCTTCTTTGAATGAAGAGTTTTTTAAATTAGTAACTGATTTTTCATTTTTTTAAAATCTTTTTTCAAGTCTTTAAAAATAAAACGGACCATGCTGACTATTTGGGATATTTTTGGTCAGATATTTTCTTTCCCGTGTAACGTTTTAGTTTTAAAATGTTATTCTCTTATTAATTTCGATTGTTTAAATGATGCACAGTTTTCTGCCAGGAGTTATTAATACATATTTTTGTATGTATTTTTAAAAATCCTGACTAGTAAGATTTATATTTTATATTAAAATTGAAATCTGAAAAATAATTTTGATGAAAACATTTCAACCTTTTTTTTTTAGTTGTTGGCTATTTTATTGTGGATTATTGATCCATTAACCCCGACCTTTACATTTCTTTTATAGTTAGAATTTTTGATAATAGTGTGCATATTTTTCCATATTTAGATTGAATGTATATCTTTAATAATATTGTAGGTTGTATACTTTTCTACAAGGAATGATTTAAAAAACATTTGCTATTACATTATTTATCCATTGACCTTAACTAGTTATTTTTAATTCATATTTTTATATGATTTCAGGCATTTTTTCCCCGACATAACATTTGACTTTACAATGGAATTTTTTACACTTTATACAATCTTTTCTTTAATATTATTTAATTTAATATATTGCATGTTTCATACTTTCCCTGCACGGAGTATCTTTTTTACTCTTGCAATTTTATATCAAATCAATTATTCTTTAATCCTTACTGTAGTGACATTGACTGTTAATGTACGATCTTTACTTGACATTTTGTATGATTTTTGCAGCCGACCCTCCAGTCTCCTTTTCTGCTCTTCAGAATCTGAGCCTTGAGACAAAGCATGTGTCATAAGTGTGTGCAAATAAAAGACCTCTTGCCAAAGCCGGAAATTGCTCTTAATGTCACCTGATAAAAGATTGCACCCCATGCCAGTGTGTGTGTGTGTGTGTGTGTGCGCGCGTGTGTGTGGATGTTTGGCTGTCACACTGAGAGCCCAAATTGCTCGTGACGATCATTTCAGGGAAAGCGACATGACCCGCGCCTCCGTCATCACCGAAGATCGTTTGACCGCGTGGCTACGTACTGTTGTCGTCCGTCTGCTCCGGGTTGGGAACCAGCCTGCAGTTGTCCGGTCCGGGCGGGATGACGTCCGGGATGCCGTCGTTGTCGTCGTCGTCGTCGCACTCGTCGCCCAGGCCGTCTTTGTCGGTGTCCAACTGCGAGCTGTTGATCACGAAGGGGCAGTTGTCCTTGGTGTCCTGGTGGCCGTCGCCGTCGCTACACGGCAGAAGACGTGTTTTTGTTTTTATTCGAATAATTAACAATACATTAGAGCTGTGATTTTCAAAGTGTGGTACACGAGTGCTACGCAGGCTCCCTCGAGTGCGACGTGAAAGAATTAAGTGCAGTTCAGTTGTATTTAACTTTTTAAGTTGAATGCACCGTTTCGTTTTTGATGAGTGCAGCCTAAAACGCTATTCCATTTCAATATTGGTCTTGTGGTAGAAATGCGTGTGAATGATTGGAATGAGGATGTAACTGTAGGCTGTAGAAAACTGTAGTGACAAATTGAATTTTGTCAAATGTGGTAAATAGTTCGAATGTCTTAAATTAGATGAAGAATCCGTTGGCAAATGTGTAAGAAGGAGGTAAATATGAAAGAAATAGCTATAGAAGTCGGAATGGTTTAATGGTGTCAATATGTAAAATCTTTGTCAATTTGTAAAATGTGAACATTTTGAGAATGTGATAACTAGTGCTGGAAATATCCTGAAAGAGTCGAGCAGTGTGAAGTTGGAATGGCTTGAATCAGTCGAAAAATGTGGAAGGAGGTCAACATGTAAAAATGTCTCCAAAGTTGGGAATGTTCTTGCGATAAGTGTAGAATTCTGAACAAGTGGGAACTACTGGGATGTGTCATCTTGTTCCCGAGATGTCCTTGGATTTACCTGTCCTGGTTTGTGTCACACGAGTCGCCCACAAGGTCGTTGTCAACGTCAGACTGAAAGTAGAGTGCAAGAGTGTTAAATTCTGCCCGCATATATAACCTGTTTGGAAATATGCTATTTATAAGTAATGCAGAGCTGTGAGTCATTTTTTCAAAGAATCGTGCAAAAATAAACTCCTCTTATCATTTTTTTGGGTGGCATTTTTAAAGTAATTTCCTGAATGTGTTTACCCCTCGCAATATCCATTTTGTAGTTACTACAGGTTTTTATAGCTAATACAGAGCAGTGATTCATTTGCAAAAATGAATCCGAATAAACAAATGTATTTCATTAACCTTTTAGTGGCATTTTAAAAGTGATTTCCTTCTTGTGTGTCTGTTATTCCTTGCTGATTTTGTAAATAATACAGAGTGGTCACATGAGCCGCTGACCTGGTTCGGGTTGGGGATGTCGGGGCAGCTGTCGCACGCGTCCCCCACGCCGTCGCCATCGCGGTCCAGCTGGTCTCGGTTCTGGACGTACTGGCAGTTGTCGAGGAAGTTCTTGAGGCCTGATGATGATCGGGCCCGCCCAATCAATCAATCAATCATGAGTGTCACATTTATTCTCACATTCACATTCTACGCCCTAAAAGAATTGTTTTTCAAATTGTATGTGTTTTGTGCATTAATTTGAACTCAACATAAAAAAAAAAAAGTTTCCCTAATTTATATTGTATGTTTTCACACTTTTCTGCACGAGTTGTTTATTATTATTATTATTTAAAATTAATCTGAAAATGTTTATTAAAATAAAGGAACCATACTGGTATACTTATTTTTAAAATGTATTTCTGATATTCCGACTGTATATATTTTTTAATTACTGTATATACCTTTTACACATCATTGATTTGCTTCAATATATTGTTTCTTTTACTCACGTAATACAACCCCAATTCCAATGAAGTTGGGACATTGTGTTAAACAAATAAAAACACAATACAATGATTTGCAAATCACGCTCAACCTATATTTAATTGAATACGCTACAAAGACAAGCTATTTCCTGTTCAAACTGATAAGCTTTATTGTTTTTAGCGAATAATCATTCAATATCTTGTCTTCGTAGTGTATTCAATTAAATATAGGTTAAACATGATTTGAAAATCATTGTATTCTGTTTTTATTTAACGTCCCAACTCCATTGGAATTGGGGTTGCATTATAAACAAATTATCTAGCTGCCAAAACTCCTCCATAAGAACTGTTACATTTTTCTCCAAATATTATTGATTTTTCTCTGCAGTGTGACGTTTTTTGTGTGTTTTGATTGGGAATTTTACATATATTTTTTTATTTCACCCAAAAACGACAATACGGACTAATAAATTATTCTTATTATTTCTATTTTGTCCTGATTGTTTTTTTTGCATATATTTTTGAATGTGACCTATTTTTTCAAATGTTTTACTTTTACTCTGAGTTTACATAAAATTGAAGCACCATTTCTATTTCTATTTGGATTTTGATTGAAATTATATATATATTTATTGTACATCATATAGATGTTTTATTTTATGAATTATTATTATTATTATCTTAAAGCAATAACACAACTTGAAAAAGGTGTGCTATTTGTCATTTGGGCACTAGGGCGCGCTGTTGCACTTCACTTTAAGCACTCTTTGTCCGCTTGTCATTTCCGAGTGAATTCTTGCATGGTGGCAGCATCAGCGCCATAAAGGTCAAAGAGAAGCAATGGAGGTGAAGTACTTCCAATGCCGCGGGGCTTCCAGGATGTAATCATGATGTTCACTTTGGGGTCAGACGAGGCAGATGGGCCAATACAGTCCTGATGCCACGTGAAAGCTAAAATTAGACCAATGCTGCTTATACAACTCGGACGTCATCGTCGGCGGTGACGTCGCTCGTCTCACTTCTACATGCTCCACTGGTTCTCAAACTGGTGTCCGGGAGATTTGCAATAAGGAAATAAATGATGATGTCGTATCATTTTTTTTTTTTTTTTTTAAAGTGCATACGCCTACATATGTGGACTTCTGCACCAATAAACATACTAAACCAATTAACCAATTATTCCTCCCTACCTTAGCTTTGGGCCAGATTAACTAATTAAATGTAACAGAGTAGAGTACATCATTGAATTACAAAACGTATGGAAATGTAAGCCATGACATTACTGGGAGAAAATCGGTCACAAAAGTTGTTTTTGTTCTTTTATTTTATATCACTTCCTTCCACGAAAGCCAACATCTGTGATTGGCTCTCTCTGATCATGTGCCATTCTGCGGGAGTCTCAAACGTGACACATTTTCCCAAATATGACGTAGAAGTGCCACCTATTGGTGCAATGTTTGAGTTTGACTCAGATTTTTTTTTACTTAAAATAGACACTGGAGGCGTTTTCCCAATATAGCCACCAAATGACTGGACTTTTCTAAACTAGCTCCTCTCTGTTCACCAATCAGCTTGTGCCAATTTATACATATGTAATTACATTTTGGTTCCTTTCTATTAAACAGGTCATGAATATGTATGTCAAACATTAAAAAAAAAGAAGTCATTCTTATGGCATTTAGGGGTACACATACTAGATGCATTTAAATTGGCGTTAGAATTATGAAGGGGTTCTTGGAAAACCCCCCGTTTGAGAATCCCCCGCGTACCGTCTCCGTCGATGTCGTCGTCGCAGGCGTCGCCTTTGCCGTCGCCGTCCGTGTCTCTCTGGTCCGGGTTCTCCACCAGACGGCAGTTGTCGCAGGCGTCGCCGTGTGTGTCCTTGTCGCTGTTTCTCTGGTCCACGTTGGGCTTCAACCAGCAGTTGTCCTGAAACCCAAAGCAGACGAAGTTGCGTCGGTCCAACGAAACAGACGAGAAGCGTTTTGCGTCGAAAACATCGGGAAAGCCGACCTGCTCGTTGGGAATGCCGTCGCCGTCCGCGTCGTCGTCGCAGGCGTCTCCTCGGCCGTCCCGGTCGGCGTCCTCTTGGCCGGAGTTTGGAACGAAGACGCAGTTGTCCTGTAGAGTCGCAATCAAACTTTATTATTTTTTTTTCATCCAAAACAGGAAGAACATTTGTTTTTGTTAGTTAGCTAGGTAGGAAGATAGATAGGTAGGTGGTAACAAGATAGGTAGGTAGGTTCTGTAGCTATTTACATAGCTGGGTAAGTCAGTAGGTACGTTGTCAGTTAGTCCATCAGTTAGTTAGTTGGTCATTCAGTCAGCCTTAACCTAAGGCTTAGTTAAGCGGGTAGGTATACTGTCCACAGTTAGTTTCTCGGTCAGCCAGTCCATCTCTGTCGGTAGGACTGTTAGTTTGTTGGTCGGTCGTTAGATAGGCGGGCATTTAGGTAGTAGATAGGTAGGTTGTCGGTGAGTCAGTTAGTCCATCGGTGTCTGTTACTTGGTCAGTCAGCCAGTCAGGTCGGTAGGTACAGTAGGTAGGTATGCCAGTAGTTTGCCAGAGAGTTAGTCAAGTATGTTTGAATAGCCCCTTAATCACAAAAGAGTCTCCAAGGGCTTCACGGGCCCACAGTTGACAAAGATTGATGGCCAGTCCATCTGTTGGTCGGTCAGTAGGTCGCTTTGCTACGTAGGTTGATAGTTTGTCGGTAAGTCAGTCAGTCATTCAGCCGGCCAATCGGTCTATTAATTGGTTGGTCGATCAGTCAGTTTGGGAGGTAGGTAGGTGGGTAGATAGTTTGTCAGTTCGTCTGTCAATGAGTTAGTTGTGTGGTCAGTCGGTCATAATCCCAGACTTAAGTAGTTAGGTAGGTAGTTAGTTAGGTAGTGATTCAGCGCATCTGTCAGTTAGTTATTTTGTTCATCAGTCAGTCGGTCGGTCTGTCTGATATTTGATGAGGTAGGTAGGTAGGTAGGTAGTTTGGTAGGTTGTCACTCAGACAGTCCGTCTGTTAGTTAGTTGGGTGGATGGTCCTTCGGTCGGTCGGCCGTAACCCGAGACTTAAAATTACCTTTTTACACGAGGGGTCCTTACACTTGAGTTTCTCGTCGGGATATCCGTCTATGTCGGTGTCCTTTCCGCACAGGAATCCGTTTCCAGCCCAGCCGATTCCACACTGAGAGCACCGCAAACGAACAAGAGTTAGCATGTCCGCCGCTGACGATATGGATTACGTTCATATGAAATACGTTCACGGGCGAGCGAGCCGAGATGGCACCTGGCAGGAGACAGAGCCGTCCCTCTTGGCCACGCAGTGCGCGTTGACGTCGCAAGGGTTGGTCAGGCTGTTACCGCAGCTGATCTCGGGCTCGCAGCCTTTCACCTGGTCGCCCGTGAAGCCCGTCTTGCAGCTGCCGCAGTGGTAGGAGCCCTGTGGAGCCCGCAACACATCTGCTCACGCGGCTGCTGCGGCGCAACGCACCGCGGCGGCCACGTGAGGCCTCACCTCCGAGTTGTGACAGATGGAATTGGCCGCACAGCCGCCGTTGTTTGGTCCTTTGCATTCGTCGATGTCATCGCACACCTGAAAGAGAACGCAAATTGCAGGACAGTTTATCATCCGCTATGAGGTTGACCTCCACCGAGGCCCAGCGAGCCTAAACGTGCCTGCCGTACTTGGTAATGTGTACTACAAAAATATTTTCTTCAAAGTCCCATCTGCTACCTACCTACTAATCAAATTAAAAAAATATATATACAGTCGCAGGTCTACCTATGATGGCATCACCTACCTGTTTGTTGGTTTGGGCGAACAGCTCTCCTACGCCCTCTATTGGCAGGCCAGTGTAGCCCAGCGGGCAAGCGTCGCAGCGGAAGCCCGGTGCGGTGTTCACGCACTTTACCCCGGGGAAGCAAGGCTTGAACTGGCACTGCGAGAAATTATGCGCACCACTGTACTGTGAAGACCATGAACCACATATAAAATACCTAACATGACGTAACTACGGTATAACATACCATAATCTAGAGGAAACATTAACATAACGCACAACACCGTGTAGTCTAATGTATTAACGTGTTATACAAAGTAATGCCACCTCACGCAATGTAAGCCAACGTAACGGAATGTACTAACTAACAACAATCAATACAAAATACAAAAGACAGGACATGACCTAACATACGATTATACATGCACAACATGAACATAATGTATAACATAATATATTTTAATGTAGCATAACATATTGTAATGCTACATAATGTAACAACATAAAGGAATGCAACACAATCTAACGCAGTGTATTGTAACATAATATAATACTGATACCTAAGATTAAAACTGACATACGATATATAACAATGAAATAATAAAGCAATGTAATCTAACATAACGCAACACGAAACTGACAATTATCAATCGATTTGTATGTAACATAAACGTAATCTATCATGTAATGTGATGCAACGTCACAAAAAGATATATAATGTAATGCAATATAATAATGATATATAAGATCATAATAATGCAGCAAAACGCAATATAACCGAACATAATGCAATGGAACGAACAACGATGATACGTACAGTAAAAAGACCGAACGTGATGTAGCCAAATGTCATCTACCGTATTTCAAGATAGTAAGCTAACACAAAGTTACTTACATGATCATTACGTACAAATTTCACTTTCGACCTTGCATTTAAACTGTCAATTGTGTGAGGTTAATTAAGGGGTCACTGACGCTTTATAGTGATAATTTATGTCATTCATCATCTGTGTCAAGTCACCTTCAACCCGCTCCGTGCGTTTTCATTCAAATCAAATCCCATTCAACTGGCGGCGTCCTTGTAAACAACGCATATTTTAATGAACTGAAATGTTAATTTTCCTCGCCGTACATACGGCACAGCTCCTAATTGTTCTGGCTCGGCACACATGCAATATTCATAAGCGGGCGCACAAAAAGCCGACTGGGTTTTTATTTATTCAAGGTCGAGGTCAAGGGCTGCTCATTTGCATCGTTTCCACGGCACGCAACGAAAGGTGACCGCGATAAGATACCTCGTCCACATCGTCGCAGTTGAAGCCGTCTCCCGTGTAGCCGTCGGGACAAGGCCCGCACTCCACGCCGTCCGCCGTTTCCCGGCACGTGCCGTCGCGGAAACACACGCCGGGGCCGCACCTCGGCTTCACCGCTTCGGTCCCGCCCAGACCTTCGGAAGACAACCACCGCGGGTGTAACCGCCACAATTTAACACCGCAAGTCGACGGTTGTTGGCGACGGTCTTACCGCAGGCCTGACACTCGGAGATGGTGTTGGTGAGGAAGGAGGTTTCTTTCACCTGCAAAGCCTCAGCTTAGCTCAACTAGCGACGGGTCCAATGGGGCCGTTAAGGAGAAGTTCTTACCTGCTGGATGAGGATGTCTTTCAGCTCGTTGAGCACCTTGGTCAACTCCATCATCTGATTGGATAGCTGCTTGGTGTTGACGCCTAAAGGCGAGATCACGTTTGAGAAGCCGTCAAGTGATAAATTGGGGTTGGGGTTAGATTGAGGTTTAGGGGGTGTCAAGCGACAAAATGCTAACTCTTTAGTAGACAAGAGACGGGGCAGGCACTTTGAGAACAATGAGAGATTCAATTTCATAAAAACTAGGAGATATTGCAAATAAATCTGATGGCTGCGTCTAAGAAGTGTCTTCTTTGGGCATATACACACATAAACAGACAACGTGCTTTCTCTCACAGCACAGTTTCTTAACTTCGCACGAAATCCAAAGGATTATGAAGTTATCATTAACATAGGATACATTTGATAAGTGTGAAGAGGGTTAGGTTCGGGATTAGATGTTACAGGTTCGAGGTGAGGTTGGAGGGTTAAGAGTTGGGGTTTAGGATAAGGAGTTAGGTTTGGGGTTAAGGTTAGAATCAGGGTTTGTGTTAGGCCTGGTACACACGTGAGGGATTTCAAATCTTAAAAGATTTGTTTATCTGTTCCAGACCCCACGCATGAAGATACAAAAATCATTTGCTTGGACTGTATGAGTGGTGTGCTCTGATAATCTCCACACACAAAAACACATACATGAAGATTCTGTTAATTATTGAACAAGTTTGATATTTAAGATTGTTGGTCCGTTTCAGAACCTATTATTGGGACAAATGAACTCTAAACACACCTCGGACCACAGGCTCATTTTAGAGGGTAATCTTATAAAACATAAGATAGTCTGGTGTTTGTCGTCCTCGGTCGAGAAGGGGCAAAATCGTGTCAAAAACAACTCGGTTAATTTTATGTGTGTACCAGGCCTTAGGTATTCAAAGTGAGGGCTCGGGCTCGGGTTAGGGTTGGGGTTATGTTTATTTCATCACTTTACCCAAGGTTTGCACAGAGTCTCTTTGCTGAAAATGGCAGTCTTGCAATGAAGCAACGTTCTCAAAGGTGTCTCCGACCACCAGCTTAAGCTCATGTAAGCCCTCCTGTTGAAGTATATTTGTGAGCCACCAGGAAACCACCCATAATCATTCTTTTGGGTGTTGAGGGGGGGGTCACCTACTTGATCTTTGTTCAACATGGTCTTCAGCTCCACCATTCCGTAGCCGGCTGGCAAACCCTGGAAGGCGGCGGGGAGATCCCGCACTGTCTCCACCAGCTTGCAGTCCAGATGCAGCTCCACCCCACCCGGACCACCCGGCTGCTGAAGACCCCTCAGGTGGAACAACAGTTTGTGGACGTCGCCGTCTGCCAGCGCCAGATTGTTGAAGGTCACCGAGCTCGTCCTCTTGTCGGTGCGCAGGTAGCGCAACACGGCTAAGGGAGGGCAACAGCAATCGGGATAGCGTAAACGTGACAGCATGAATAAGATGAAACTAGAAGAAAGCCATCATGTGAAAAGCATGATGGGAGTAATGCACGCGACAGAGTGGATGCAGCACCATCTGCTATGTACGACATAACAACGATCAATACGTGACATCATACGGGATATGACGTGATCCAATGGAACCTAATGTACAGCGGTGCCTTGACGTACGAGCGGTGTTGCGGACGAACTAATTACGTGTAACAAGATTGCGTGATTTGTGTGTAATGCAAAAAAAACATTTTTATGTACGCACATTTCATCTTGTTTTGGTCCAGTTTAAAATTTGTGTAAAGAACAAATATGTGGTTCCTTCCAAAATTCCAGAATACTGATCTATGTTTTTTTTTTTTTAATGGAATTTTTCAAGATTTTTGCTTTGACTTGCAAGTTGAGATGTGAGCGCTAGCTTGTACTTTTTTTTGGATGAACTGCTCACTATTTGCTAAACTGCTGCTCATTGTGAACCGAGTTGAATTGAGTTCGCTGGCACCATACAGCGCTCTTATCTCAAGTGCGAGCTCACAAGTCAAAGCAAAGAAATGGGACGAATGACGGCGCGTATCTCAAAACACCGCGGGTCAGGTCGCTCGTGTCTCAAGGCACCACTGTATGTGTATTGTAACATAATACAATGTAACAAATATTTCTAACACATGGCGATTCCAGCCATCACCTCTCAAGTGTTTTGGTGCTGTTTGGCCCGAGAACTCATTTATTTCCTTGCACTGGGACATCAGAAATGTAAACTTGTGCAGATTTAAAAGGGACTTTTCTGCATGTCTTCACATATTAAAACACAAACAAAACAAAACAAAAAACAGTATATAAAAGAGATATATGGAAATAAGTAGCATTACATTTCTGTCCGTGTAAGCCGTTTGCCCGGAGACAACATCAGCATTAAAGGTTTATATGATAATTAAAGTCACAAAGGGCATCCATGTGTGCTTGATCGCGGTTATGTAATGCTTATTCAGCGCACTGATTCATTTATGATGTGCGCCGCAGTAAAGTTGGCACATTTGCATTAATAAACACGCCATCAATGCTTATTTCTGAATGGTTACAAACTGCTAAAATGCCAGATTTTTTGTGTGTGTCTGCATTATAAATATATTATATATATTCTTTTACAATTACCTATATTAATAGCTACAGCCGTAAATATACAAACTACGATCCCCTAATACTTTAAGCGCATTTCAAACTCATCTTGCAACATTACCCTTAAATATAAGCCTTATAAATTATTTTATTTTAAAAATTGCACCGCAGGTGCACGTGTCCTGTAACTTCCACTATCAACCCAGGCTAAACTTAGCTCCACCCTAACATACAAAGGTTGTCTCTCACTTGAGATGTATCACTTCAACTTACAGTGATGCTTTGCGATCCGAGTTTCATTTGTTCCGTGACCATGCCAGTTCACTGCCACCATACAGCGCTCAAATCTCAGGTTTGCAATCGCAAATAATTCTTAAGTTGGTTTACTCGTATCTCAAGGCACACTGTATTTCCCTGACACGAAGATAGTACTTTCCTATATAGACAGGGCGTTGGCTACATCTTGTGGCATTTCAGAAACAGCACAAAATAATGCAAAAGGGTGAGCTTTTCAGCTAACAGCTGAGGGTGGCTTTTTTTTTTGGGTGGAGAAAAAGAAAAAAAAGTAAAATAGGAGAATTTCTGAATGACGGACAGCAAATATGCAGGGGATTCCTGTATACCTTTGTTGAGTTTGCCCATCACGGTGAACTCAAAGTACTTGCTGTTGTCCCGCGGGTTGTACAGGCCGAACACGGTGGTGCCGGTCTTGGGCTGCAGTTTGAAGGAGGCCAGGATGAAGGCCTCGTTGGCCCCCTGATCGGCCAGACCGCCCTGCAGCAGATCGGGCAGGCAGTCGGGCGAGGTCAGCAGATCATACACTGTTGATGACGATAAAAAAAAAAAAAAAACAAGAAAAGATGACGTGAGATAAATGCAGTTTGAGATTCTTGTTTGTTGAATCTGAATGAGTTTTTTCTTATTTTTCAAAAACATTCAAAAATGACTCGGACAGCTACGCAATTAGGCTAACGATAATTGTTTTCAGAAAAATAGCACGACCGCGATAAGTGAACTGCGATATCCGGGGGGGGGTGCATCTAACAAACCAGGAGAGAACGCTGTCGCTCCAAGTCCAAGAAAAGACATTTGACATGTGATGGCGTGTGATTCACTTCTAAATATGCATGCGAGGAGACATTTTCAGGCCCGTAGTGGTGAAAATAGCAGACGGAGTACACTTGAGCTCACAGTTTATCCTTTAATAATGTGTTTTAGGAGCGGGCCAAGCCACTCGAGGATGTGGGGTAGGCGTGCGTGTGTGTGTGTGTGTGTGTGTGTGGGCCGCCATCTGCACACATCATTAATGCATAAGCAGCCGAAAAGCAGACGGCGGAGGCCCTTTATCGCCAGCCGCCAAAATTGCCCCCAAATGCTCCCCAAAATTGTCCCTTAACCCTGCTTTTCTCGCGCCTCATTGCCACCCAAACTAAGCGAACTGCCGATTGCGCCGTTTTCACGAGATAATTTTTTTTTTATCCATGAATGTTACAAAAAAAAAAAATCTAATTTGTTGAATTGTTTAGCCTGTTGCAAATTTTGAAGGAATTTGTACAAAAAAGGCACTGAAATTAGTAAAAGAAAAAAACAATACATTTTGTCCAACTGTTACAAGGGAAGTTCTATTTAACTTTTTTTTCTCGGACCGTATTATTCACTCTTATCCACTGGTACATTTGATACATAATATTTCAATTCCTTAACACAATGACAGATAATTGTGAACAAAGACCTTTGTTTCTGACTGACACACATGATGATTCACCCACGTGTCAAAGGAGGACTTACTTAATGTCAGATTTTTTTTTATTTTTTTTTTACCTTAAGTATAGGTAGCCGGTACCGTCAGCCACGTCACGTGTACCTTGAAATAATGATAATATCTAAATATTTAAGCATGAATGCCACAAAAACTAGAAATATTCATCCATTCATTGTCTTTACCGCTTTTCCTCACGAGGGTCGCGGGCATGCTGGAGCCTATCCCAGCTATCTTCGGGCGAGAGGCTGGGGTAGACCACCTTGAACTGGTCGCCAGCCAATCGCAGGACAAAAGTAGAAATATATGGGTGTAAATATATATATATATATATATATATATATATATATATATATATATATATATATATAAAGCCTGGAGAGTCAATAAAGGGTTTACAACGGCCACAGTTTAACCCAGGAGATGATTACTGCCATTTCCATAATTTCGTGTGGGAAAAAGATTAAAAAAAAAAAAAGAAAAATGGATGTCAAAAGGCCTCACCTTTGAGGGTCCACTGTGTGTTTTTTTTTTTTTTTTTTTTTATCTCTGATGAGAGTGTTGCATCACGTGCTTGTAATTACATCAAAAAGAATGCGCAATTTAGCGAGAAGTGATAGAATAGTAAAAATGCTTGCAAGTTTGGTCCAGGCGCACGAAGTCTTTGTTCCGCAGCCAAAAAGTCAGCTTGAGCGTTATTAACGACAGCTCGCAGTGAGGCATCAATATTCATTCATTAACATCACACACGGAATGAATGATTTCACATGAAACGATCCCGATTCGAGGCCGGCGGATTCCGAGAGGGGAATGATGGACGACGCCGACTTGTTTATTGGACTTGATGGACTTTTCATCAGCTGGCTTAATGGACGCCTTAAAGGTGGCCCATCATTGACTCGGGGGAATTTGTAAGCAAAATGATCAACTGTAAAATCTTCTGCAACCTCAGCTTGACTTGTGCGCCTTTCGTCTTAAAGTACCGCAAAATTCCTGTTCAAAATGGTCAAATATGAAACTGAAATTGTCTGCATTAAAATATTGGCCTTCGCTAGGAGTAATTGTTTGCTGCTCAGAAAACTGTGGCGCTGACAATTGTAAATGTTAAACCTGTTGAACATTTATGATCAATCAGTCGTGATTCTCCTCCCCCAAACCGGATGTCTGTGGAAGTACCAAATCTGACCTGTGAGAGGCAGCATGGGGCATCAAAACTCACAGAAAACACAATGAAGAAGAAAGTAGTAATCGACGAAGAAATCGAAGAAGCGAGGCTCACTCTGAGTTACTACATTGCGGTTGCAAACTCTTCACCTTGTCTTTTGAATTTGTGGTGAATGACCAGTTGCGCCTCCTTTTGTGTTAGGCAACAGCGCGGCTCAGCGAGCTTCCTGATTGGTTATTGTTCCTTTTCACACCTCAATCGGAGTCAGTGTGGACCTCGGCGGTGACGTTTGCAATTTTCGGCCTGACCGTTTTCCGAGCAGATCGTGGAGGAAAAAAAAAAAAATCAATCTTAACACACTCCAACCCAGGATAATCGCTCAGGATAATCTTTTCAGAGACACACGATGATCGCGCCTTTGCTGATGATGGTGATGAGCAAAAGGCGTGAATCTTGCTCAAATTGGCCTGATTATCACAATGTGTGCACCCTACTTAATTGGGGATAGTTCCATTTACCCTCACAATCACAGAGTCCGTGATGACCACATCAAAGGATTTGGGATTCTTAATATTGAACATGAACATGTTTAACATTTAGGAGTGTTGTCCCCAAACGTTTCCGGGGAGGGAAAATCCCTCTCAACACACCTCACACCACAGGGTAATCTTTTATTTATTTATTTATTCTTTTTAAGCATATGACAATCCGATCTTTGCAGGCTTTTAACGCAAGGGGTGGGGAGGAACGCAAACATTTGGCCTGATTTACCACATGAGTGTACAGCACTTATTTGGCAACAGTTGTGTTTCATGTCACCATCAAATGCAAAAATGTGGCACGATTGTCGGTATGTGTGTCTGTTTAGATGTAAACAGCAAATTTTCTCTCCTGCAGGCTGGGTTTTTCGCGTGTGTGTGTGTGTGTGTGTGACCTGCATGGTCACTATCAGATTGCAGCTGATCACTTCCATGTGTGCAACTGAGCCGGGAGCAAATGTTTAAATTTAAAAAAACAAAAAACAAAAACAAAAACAATAGCTCCCAGATTCACTGCAGCTGGGAGATTTGAAACTCTGAGGAATTTGTTTCACTTTTCACACATCATGTATAATTCCTTGTGTGTTGGTCGGGCCTTCATATCATATTCCTTTTTTTTTTTTTTTTCCTCCGGGCCTCTGCTTCATCCATAATGCAGTGAAATCAAACAAAAGAGGGTTCGAGTACACGCCGGCGGAGCGACTCGACCTTTCTTTGCCGTCACGTAGAAATTGAGGCTGTTAAAATCAAATCAAAGGTAACACGAGGCTAGCTTGTAAATGATTGATCACTCACCTAAAGCCTGGGCTCTCACGTATGTGCAGAGTTGTAGCAGAAGCTGCGAGGCCACGATCGCCGCGCTCCACCGGCCCATGTTGTCGGCGTCCCGCGTCCAACTGCGCTCACAAGTGTCTGAGGGAAGCTGGCGAGTGGGGTCCTACCGAGGAAGGGAGGGAGGGAGGGAGGGAGGAGGAGCGTTAGGGAAAAGTAGAACTCCAAAGTTTTTTGTTTTCCACCAAGACCACCACATGCGCAGAAGGAGTGAGTGGACTCAAGTCCACGCCGGCGGCTCGGCCTCGGGTTTGACTGCGGTCGCGGGTGTTTAGGCTGCTTGCACTCTGTTCCTGGAAAACATAGTCCGTATCCCTTGACAGCTCACACATGTTGCCCCCCCCCCACCTCCTCCCCCATTCACCAGTCCATCCCATTGGGAAAAGTCCGAAAATGAGGCCAGGTCTTAACAAGACCGCCTCCAGGTCGACAGGAAGTTTGGCAAAGGTGAAAAGTCTCAGAGGACGTTGACTTAAGACTTTTTTTTTTTTTTAAACTGAAGACACAAAACTAATGTACGCAGTTAAACTGGTCCATGCCAAAGCTTGAATGTCACGTCACATGTACAGTACAAGAAATTGTTTTTTTTACCATTGAAGCAAATTGAAAGGCCATGAATCCGCTCCAGCACCCCCAGAAAAGCCACACATTTTTTTTTGTTATCTGTTTACCTGTCACCTGTGTGCTTTGTGTGTCTCTGCGTGTGAGTGTCCGCTCAGAGATGCCAACCTCCAAAAAATTCACTTCCAGAACAATTTGGCCAAATTTGTCTGAATTTCCATCTTTTCAAAATGTTGTCAAGAACATTACCGTGGTACAGTCGAAATCGTAATCGTTAATACATGACGGCTTTAACAGTTGTCATTTTAATGTTTTTATTACGTCCACTTTGTAATGGCAGACACAGTTGCAGCCTGAATCAAAGTATGAGATTTCGACATGCCATCATCCAAAAAATATGTGTCTCTGTATTAATTCACCTTTGACAATTCTGTCCCGCTGATCAATTAGGTGTGCAAATGCAACACAAAAAACTCACGTCCCTGGATCTGTAAACGCGTAGATGATGTCTCCAGCAGAAAAATAAACAGTAGAAGAAGGTGAGTCAGAGTTTCCTACACATCTGCCACAGGTGTTCTGTGTGGGAAGCTCAAAAATGTCTTTTGTTTGGGTCTCGTGTTCAGGAATTTGGCTTCTGGGTCAATGATGATGGAACCCTCAAGAGGGTCTGGGATGAGGTCATTAAAAAGCGACACACACACGCGCTTGTTACGGCAGCCGCTGTAAACCACACTGACAACCTGAGTAATACTCGCTAGGAGAAAAGACAGGACAGATGTTTACACTGTGCGCGAACGTCTGGCAGATAATCACACTTTTACACATGATGTCCAAAAAGGAGAAGAGGAGAGAGAACATTTATTTACATTAGAGGCAAGAAGACACTCCCCGCCGCCGCCCCCCCCCCCCCCCCCCCCACTAATATAAAGCAAGGCGAATCCGTACGGGGCCGGACTATTTAAAGCAACAGTAGTTTGACCTCAAAATAACAGCTGCCAAACTCACGATGTACCGTTGGCTCGACATAAGGAGAAAAATGTTAATATCGAGTGCCTGGTCTTCTTAGCGTTTGGCATTTAAATAATCAGTTTCAGGGTCTGACCGTTGCCATCATTAGCCGTTTCTTTAACTACAACTGTGTGTGTGTGTGTCGTGTGTGTTTGGGGGGGGGGGGGAGGAATCGACGTGGGAACCGACATCGACTTGGATGCCCCCTACAGCCATTAGAAAGTAGCCGCCCGTTACTTTCTGTTTAGGCCCACCTTCTTTCGTGTCACAAAAAAGCTAAAGAAAAAGCCCAGAAAAGAGGATAGCGATTCTACTCTACTACTACTACTTTTGCTTCCAGTCACATCTTTGAAGGTTATTAAAACACTGACTGCGTGGACGTTTAGCACAAAGCAGTGGTGACGTTAAGCAGATATATGACCTCTTCCCGGGATGTATTTTCCTACAAATCAGCACTTTTCCGAGGGACAGAAGCTGGTACGGCGCAGCTTGACGTGACCGCTGGGCCCGCGGTCGTTCCCCGGCGCTCGCAAACCCTGCGGGACGCCAGGGTCTTGCGAGCGTCGTACCTGAGGGAGATTACGTAATAGCCGCCAGTCAGCGACTTTTTTTTTGTGGTACCAAACACACAACTGGAGGAGACCACAAATTACAGCGTTCCTTTTTGTACCAGACTAAACGCTGGA
This sequence comes from Phycodurus eques, assembly GCF_024500275.1. Classification (NCBI taxonomy): domain Eukaryota; kingdom Metazoa; phylum Chordata; class Actinopteri; order Syngnathiformes; family Syngnathidae; genus Phycodurus; species Phycodurus eques. The sequence continues at coordinate 17,384,129 of NC_084539.1, read as the reverse complement.
GACAAACCGCGATTTAAAGTTTTACTGGAACAGCCTTACAAAAGCATTCATGAGGGTGGGCGGACCTCCACGAAGCCTTCAACGTTTGTCACCTGTTAATCCAGACTCTTTATATCTCAAAATTCATTCAAATACGACCCAATCTGGTGACAGCCTGATTAGTGAGATGTGACGGCTATAAATGGGATTTGGCACGCTGCATTTACACTGCTGCCAAGTGGGCAATCTGGATCAGATCTGGTTCAAATTTTATTTGGCTCTTAAATGTGCATTGACAAGCACGTTTTGCTGGAGGCCAAAACGGATTTTAAAGTGACATGATTCATTTAAAATACATGTTATACATATTATGCGTTGATGTAAAATGTACATATTTGATAATATTGTAAACTACAGGAATTTGGGGGAAATTTTAATTCTCATCTAGATTCGATAGTAAAAGTATTTTTTAGCTTGTACAATTACTTAATTAATTTTTTTATTTATAATAAAGATTTTAATGTATGTTCAGTCAAAAAATACAATAAAAACAAATAAATAAAATAAAATAAAATAATAATAAATTTAAAATAAAACATACCAACTACAGGATCCTGATCAAGACAAAAATAAAATTAGATTAAAAAATGAAGTAAAGACACAATTATAGATAGAATGAAATACAATAATACAATTAAAACAAACATTCAATTAAATGTCAAATTAATAAAAATTTGATACAAATTAAATATAAAATATCTAAATGGGACAATAATATTGCATTAGAATAAAAAATAAATTAATCAAATAAAAAGTACAGAATGCTGATTAAGATAAGAGTTTAAAAATATAAATCAAATAGAATAAGAATACATAAAATAAAACAGAAATATGAATTATGATTCAAGCAGAAAGAAAAAAATTACATACATAAGCAAAAATAAAACATGACAAATTAAATCAAGTCAAGTTAAAAAAATAAAAGTACAAATATAATAGATATCAAATGGGGCACTGAAAGTGTAATCGTGCATTCGCACATGCCGCGTGGATTCAGTTCACACCTTTCGCTCTGTGTCAGTTGGGATCGCCTCCAGCTCCTTGCCACCCTGAACAAGATAAGGGGTGTAGAAAATGGATGATGAATAAAACCTCAATGCCAATAAAATAAATAAAAAATAAAACCAAATTAAAGAGTGCTGCAAAGAACAAAGAATATCACTACGTTTATCAATCTAATCCTCTGGCCTTCACATCACGTCTGCCGAATCACTCAAAATGTCTGCGGCTGGTGAAACACAAAACCCATCTTCTTGCAATTCTTGGAAAACGCCAATGAGGTCCGGAGATTGATGGGAATGGGCGACGCTATTCTCTGGCGTAAAAGGTATTACCCCCCGCCCCCCCCCCCCGCCCCCAAAAAAGTGTTTTTTGCCGTTTTGCAATGGCGCTATCACTGGCTGATGGGTTGACCATGTGTGTGCTCTCCATCCATCCGTCACGCTTAAGCGAAACGCCTCCGTCTCCCCACTTCTCAAGTACACCTGCATGTAAACTAAAGCACGCTAAATCATCTGACCGAGTCGCATGGGAATCCACTTTGGTCTCTTTTTCGACACCTTCACCTTCTTTGTCAACGCCGCGGCTTATTGACTTATTTTGCCTAGCAACACAAGGGAGAAGTCCAGCAGACAAAAAAAAAAGTTTGAACATGGAGTAGAACAACACAAGCACTGTGCACCAGTGATTCTTCTACCAGGTGGCGTCTGTACGGCACATGCTCGCTTGTCGGGATCTAAGAAAATGTGCTGAGCCAGCGCGTTGCGTGCGCCTTCACGCTCCAACAACGTCCGCGTCGCATCTCCGATATGCTCACTTTAGCACATGTGGCTCGCTCGCACGCTTCCTGCTCAAAGGCTCACTGTACGCCGTCGTAAAAGGACGCACTCCCACAGAGTAAAATACGATAGCTAATACCAAATTTAGCCCACGCGTGGACCCGACTGTTTGAAGCGCTCATATCCTGGAGGCTTCAAACGAGGTGTTACAGCAAATACTACAGTGAGCCCTTGCCGATTAACAAACTCCCCAACATACAATTTTTTTTCCTGTAGAACCTAACTGACAAATATTTGCTGAAAAACTCATCATCCGCGAAGTTTTGGTGACGTGTTAGAGGAGCTGATAGCCGGCCAACCTCACAGTGAACAGCGGCGTGATGGAAGATTCCAGTAGAGTTCGAGTAGATAGGCAGTGGACAACAGAGCAAGCAGAGTGGTAAACATCTCAAGATGATGCAGAGAAAGGTCTGAATGGCTTTTGGTAGTAGTGGAATTTAACAGTTGATCAGCTGGTGAACATAAATTACAGCCCAACTCAAGATTTAAAAAATCCTTTGCGATGATGTATTTCAGAAATTGGAGTAGTTTTGTATCAGTGAGGTCAAAAAATGTAATAAAACTGCTCATAGGAAGAAAACAAAAACGAAAAAAAAACTTAAATAAAAAATTAAAATCAATAATCCGTGATTTTTTTTCTAATGGTTATGTATTAAAATGAGTTTAAGTCCCAGAATGGGGAAATTTAAGTCCCAGAATGGGGAAATTTGCAAAGGTGATTCTTAATTGAAAATAAATTGAATTGATACTAAGTGTTTGGGGCTCTATTTTGGTTATATTTAGCATTTAAACTTTTCATATTGGCAATTATATTAAAAAAAAAAAAAAAAAAAAGAAGAGGGGTACCCATTTGTCATGAATAATATAATATTGTAATTGTTGTAATGACACCAGATTTATTTGTAATACAAGTTTACGCTTCAAAAAAATATAACTTTGTTCAGATAACAGTAGGATTTCTTTTTTCTTACCATGCCGACCTTTTTGCTCATCACATTATCTATCCATCGGGAAAACACGGAATCTAACCTTTCCAGTCAATTTTACTGCAAACCCACAAAGTGTTCCGACGTGCATTTGCGAAGCACGTGTGATAGCTTAAACCTTCCGACGAAAGGGTTTCCTGTTGTGGCGAAACACGTCAGCGTGGGAATGTAACACGGGAACATGCCGACAATGAAAACCAGGTGCCTGCTCGTTCGCCTTGTTGTCGTCACATACATACGTATATCAAAAATGTCACTAATGGCCGACACGCTCGTTTGGGCTCGGACCACAAAAGGTTGACACCCAAACGACGACATGTTCACAAGAAAAAAGCTTCTCGGGGTCTACGGGGAAGCAGTAAAAAGGTCCGATCCCTGTCTGCTCAGAGAAACAAGCTGATTTAATGGTGACCTTTTAGCATTGAGAAAGCCGGACATGTTTTGTTACAATTTGCCATTTTTATCGTAATAAAGCAAATTGATTTATAAAGTGCATTTCCTTCCACAAGATAACTCGATATGCTTTATATGATTAAAATCATTTAAAAAATAAAGGCAAAGAAAATAAAAGACAGCTTGAAACATTTAAAAACAACGAGAAAAAAAGAATATATATATATATATATATATATATATATTCTTTTTTTCTCTATATATATATAAAGATAAGAAACATGCAGTGCAACAAACAACATTTAAAAGTGAGAAAAAAATAAGTTTTTAACCTGAATTTCAAATAATAGTAGAAAGTTTTTTTTTTCTCGTAATACTATGGATTATTCGTTTAAAAAGTTTTTTTCTCTCATAATATTACAGAATTATACCTGTTATAAAATTACATTTTTCTCCTAAGATCACGATAACATTCCCACGATATTTTTTCTCATAACATCACATTATCTGTGCAATAGTATGATTTTCATATGCCAATATAAAAAAAATCTCTGTGATAATGCAAATATTCCTCATAATATTACATCATTATTCCTGTAATAATACTACTTTTTTTCACACAATATTATGGTATTATTCCTGTAATAACAAGGTTTTCCCCCCTGAATATAACTGCATTATTCCTATAATAATACAACTTATAACATTACAGCATGATTCCTGTAATAAGGCTTTTCTTTCTCATAATATTACAGCATTATTCCCATGATAATACAACTATTTAAAAATCAGATTATTATAGAAATCATTTGGAAGTAACACTACTTTTGATCGTAATATTACGGCATTAGTCTTGTAACATTTAAAAATATTCATGTAATATAAAATTACTCCAATGATTAAAAAAATCTCAGAATATTATTGCATTATTCCTGTAATAATACAATATTTCCTTCATAATATTGTGGTACTATTGCTGTAACAATACGATTTTTTTTCTTCTAATGTTACAGCATATTTCTTGTAATAATAAGACTTTTAAATCATAATATTACAGCAAAATTGCTGTAATAACAGTACTTTGTGCACAGAATACTGCAATACTATTCCTTTGACAACACGATTTTTGTCTGGGAATATTACAGCATTAGTCACATAAAAATAACTTTATTCTCATAATGTTAAGGCATTATTCCTGTTGTATATTCATTTTTATTCTAATATTATGTAATAAAACCATTTGTATTTCTTGTAAAAGTACTTATTGTTGCAATATTCCAACTTCTTTTCCCTCATACTTTTCCGACTTTATTGTCGTTACATCGGCACTTTATTAGCGCAACCTCACATGTTATTTCTTGTGGTCTTACTAGAAATAAATCATTTTAATCTCGCTGACAAATGTGACTTTATTCTCCCAGGAAAGGCTTCTTGGGCTTTACGGGGATGCAATAAAAGGTCCGATCCTTGTCTGGTCTGAGAAAGAAGCTTGTTAAAAAAGAGGAGGATGACTGAAGTGAGGGAAAGAATGACAAAGGCACATGTCATTCACAACATAGGACGCAGTTGAAAAAACGATTAAGAAATGCAAAGAAAATACCGCGAGGCTTTCGCAAATCAAGGAACCAGCATACATGCATTAAATCTGGTTGTTTTAGTCACAATTATGCTTAAAAATAGCTTAAAAAAATAGCTTTCACAACAGCAGTCGCTCGGCAGATTTTCTGCTTTCACTTGTGAGCGAAAACCTGAGATATGAGTGCTGTATGCGGGTAATGAACTCAACTCACAAAAAAAAAAAAGGTTTAACGCTATTTAATGCCACTTCCAGTTGAGGTTTAGCATCAAATTAAACATAAAACAAAGAATTTCAAACAACCACACGGCTTTGTCTTGCGACAGGCCGTTTAGCGTAATGCTAACAAACAATGAAAAACAAATGTAGACCGACAGTATTAAAATGCTCACAGGAAGATATTCTTTATCCTTAGCGAAAAATGACCGCAGGAATTTAACTGCAGGTTTCTGAGTCAGTTGTGAAATTCTTCTCCGTATGTCTGTGTCTGTACTATACTGCCCCCAGGTGGCCAAGGCACGCACACCAAAGGAGCAGCATAGCGTGCACCGAATTGAAGCCAAAATGTGGCAACAACTGTTTGACTCTTTACATTATATGTAATTATGTCATTACTATATGTTTTCATCAAGCACAATATTACCTAGTACTATTTTTCTTTTTTAAAAAACATCACAAAATTTGTAGTTGTTTCTTTGGGAAGGATGGAAAAGATTGGCATTTCAATGGGGGAAGCTAATTTGAGATACGAGTGTTTTGAGTAATGAGCGTAGTGACGGAACGAATTAAAATCATATCTTAAGGCACCACTGTATATTTAAGTTGCTTACCAAATGTCAACCTGTAATTTTGCAAATTTTTGGTTTATTCTGGTTTATTCCCACTGATTCCTGTTAATTCCCATGGAATGTTTCTACTTAAAAAAGTCTCAGAATATTTCAATCCAAAATGGCACTACTACAAGGACTGAATAAAAGAGCCAACACGCACTCTGAGGGTTTGTAGGAGCGACGTTTAATGGGATCATGATTGTCTTTGGGGGAGGTTATACATTTAATTGGATTAAGGGACAAAAAAAGTACAAGCGCTCCACATTGACTCCCGCGAACAAGTCTGCTTTAAATACACGACAGGGGTAGGAAAAAATACATTTCAGATGTACAAAGAGTCATGACTTGTGACAAATGACAGCTTTTATTTCCACCCCCAAGGTTGTCCGAAGGGCTGACAAATATTACACGAACACGGCGTCCGCTTCTTTGTTTTGTGTGTTCTTTTTTAAAAAAAAAAAAATTTTTTTTAAAAAGTAAATTTTTTTGGTTGGATCATCTGGTCTTCTCTTTCATTAGTTTTTAGAGGCTGAAGTGACCTCAACATGACTCAGTGGCCAACATTCATCCCCCACCCCAAGCCCCCTGAAGGGCCCTAACAACATAGCTACACACGCACACGCAAGCACGCGCACGCGCCCACACACACACACACACACACACAAACGCAAACGGGCGAGGTACTATGGTTGCGACCTTACTGGGGAAGGGGCTAGGTTAGCCTGGAGCTAATGTCACAGCGTGCTAGTTGTGGACGCGGCCAAACGTTTTCCGATGTAGATTCTAAAAAACAAAACAAAAACAAAAAAATAAGAGAGAAGAAAAGACAAATACATTATTATAAATATGAATATTGTTACTAGCGCAGTGAATCAAATGTGAATAATTAAACAGTTTGTGCATCATGATCTCATGCTTCAAAACCCATTGACATTGTGCGGCTCCTTCTGGTACTCGCGCCTTGGCCACCAGGGGCCTGTGTAATACCTGCATACGTCTATAGAGTGGACCTCCATCTATTCGCAGGGGACAGGGGCCGAGTCGGACTCCGAATAGTGCATTTCCGCTATAATGAAAGGTGCTCCTCTAAAAGTGATTATAACTGCTATTAACTGCACTATTGACTTTGTTAATAGTGTAAAACAGTGATTCTCAAAGTGCGGTACTAGTGCTACTAGTGGTACACAGACTCCCTCTAGTGGTACGTGAACATAAATCACTGAATGAAATGGTCAAACCGTGCATGTTATAGTGGTTTAAGCTTTTTTTTAATCCAGTAAAATTCCATCTGATAAGAACAGTTCAGTTGTATTTAACTTTAAAGTACAACACATTAGCATTTAGCATTAGCATTAGCAGTCTAGAACAGTTTGTTTTCAAACATTTCTTTACGTATTTTTATGTCCCATATATTTTATTTAAATCATTATTAACGTTGCATAATGTTAAAGGTGATGTAGCGAACATACTTTTTTCGGACCAAACTCTAAACCACCATGTAATTTCTTCAAATTTGTTTTTCTTGTTATATATACAGAGTACATATATACATATATATATATATATATTTTTACCATATTATAAAATGCTGAACCAGCAATTAATCTTCTTATATATATCATATAAAATATAATATTTTAGAATGATAACAATTTTAAATATAAAAAAGCAAGAAAATGAATTGCTATTATTTATTGTTACATCGTTGTATGAATCTTTTAACAAATGTATAAAAAAAATCATGTTAAAGTTAATGTACTATTTTTTTAAAATTTTAATTCATGCTACTTATTATAATCCTAAAATGAAATTTCAACCCTATCCAAAGTATGAGGCTACCTGGCCACACCTGCAAGAAATACTGTCTGCTCCTCGCAGCAGTAGACTGGTAGGAATGTGCGTGAGGGTCGTACCCGATGCCCAGCGTGAGGAGATGCGAGGCCAGCAGCGAGGGGACGAGGACGAGGAGCACGTCGGACGAGAAGATCCCTCTCTTCCTCATCACCTCCGTCTTGCGAATGCTGAGCGAGCTCGACTGCTTCGGGTGCTGAAACACGAACTCTCTGCGCAAGACCGACAAAACATGTCAAAGCGCAACAGTCCGGCGTCGGCATTCAATGAAAACAATGTATCTCCATCATTTCGGGATTTTTGTTGTTTCATCCGAAAATAATAATGAATACATATAGAAAACAATTAGTTTGGGATGTGAAAAAAACCTCTGCAGTGACAATATGCTAAAGTATCGCATCACATCATCAGTGTGGTTGTAATACTGTACATATGCGACTGCTTGAAAAAGCAAAATATTTTTAAATGTAGTTTTATTGCAACATATTACCTGTATGTTTTTAAAATAGTAAAATATTATAAAATATTACATATTTATTTATTTGTTCGATTTGTATTTATTTTTATTTATACTGTTTGGAACTTACACAATACACACCTGTAGTAGTAATAAATTAAAACCATGAGAAATATTATGCAATACACACATGTAGTAGTAATTAATAGTTAAAAAATATATACCTATAAATGATGAATGATAATGAAATAAAAAAATAAACATAATTCATGATCAAAAATGCACTAACTGAGTAATACAAAACACACTAAAATAAAAACATGAATGAATAAATAATTTAAAAATGAATAATAATTTAAAAAAATGAAATCAAAAACAAAAATGACTACAAAATGAATTGATCTAACACAAAAACAATTTAAAGGAAATCAAATTAAAAATATGAATTAGGCGTGTTACAAACAAAATCCAAGGAAATCAAATAAATTAAGAAAATATTTACTCCGAATGAAATAGAATGCAAGCTATAGGAATGGATGAATAATTGCAAAATATTTCTGAACTATTTTGAAGTGCGTGTTCTTACTTGGGCGGCATGTTTTCAGGCCTGCTGGACCAGTCCCACACCCAATCAGTGTCCACTCTCCTGTCATTCTCCTCCTGTGCACATCACCACAAAGGGATCATATGAGCAGTACAACACAATAAATATTACAGCTACGAATGAGTTGGCGGTAAGTCGAATGAACTCGCGAATGCGCTGGAAAAAAAAATGAATCCCGAATCATAATTTTCACATATGAGTCAAAAAGTAACACACGACGCACTTTATTCTGGCAAGAGCTGCAATGCTGCGGAACTGCGGAACCTGCAGAATATCCTTTGTTTACGTTTGCGCAGTTGTACAATGGCTACCAGGTCCTGTAGCTGGTCATGAATCACACATGTATCCATCCATCCAAGAATGAAAAAAAAAACGTTCAACCTCAACACTTTCAAAGATGACGCGAATGGAAAATATAAATTGTTGAACAACAGTTAACAATATTATGATGACTTATACCTGTATGGTGATACAATCACTGTCAGGATCACTAGGAGGTCTCGGAGAGCCGTTCGACTGCGGGGTCCCAACCTGTGGGGGACTGAAGACAGTGAGAGGACATTATTGTTTTGAATTTACATGATATAAACGAATCAAAATCACCCCTATCCAATCCATTATCCATCGTGCTTTTCCTCATAAGGGTCGTGGGTAAGATTGGGCCTGTACAACCTGGATGTCATGTGCGCGTGTATACTTGCGGGTACTGGCCCCCCTCCTTTCATTATCCCTGATTACTTCACGTATTTAAACTCGTGCCTCATTCCATCTCGTCGCTAGTTCGCCGTACCTTGTCGGTCCAGTATTCCTTTATTCTCTCCATTGACTCATTGTGAGCGTCAAACCTGTTTCTTTTTTTTTTTTACCTCACCTCTTTGCTTCACATTTTTGGATACCGTTGCCTACGCTGATTGACCATTGTATTGAACTCAACTCCTTTACCTTTGAGTCTTGCTTTTGGCTCATTCACCTTGTACCATCCATGTCCCAGGGGAGATATAAACAAACAACTATTCACACTCACATTCACACTTGTGGACAATTTAGAGTCTTAAATGAACCTCACGTGCTTGTTGTTGTTGTTGTTGTACCCAGCGAAAAGCCACTCAAGCAAACTCCACACAGGAAGGCTGAAGCCCGATTTCGAACAAGCAATCTCGAGACTGTGCAGTGGATGTGCTAACCGCTAACCCAAGAAAAATGTCAATCCTGAATGAATAAATCATAATAAAAGAAAATGAAATTAATGACCAGAAAACACCACAAACTAAAAGCTGTTAAATAACTGCAATTACTGTATGTGTTTACAGTCAACCATCAGCTGCTGCAGCTAATGCAAGCGACCGCACGCACACTGTGATCGTGAGATGACAATTTCAGTATCCCGGTGCTTTCATGCTGGTCCGTGTCAACAACTGGTTTGATGTTATGTTAAAGAGGTAGAAATGTCATTTATTTAAACTTAAAGTTCACAAGGTGTTGTGTGACGTGGTGGCTGGCCGCTACCTGTCTCGATTCCTCTCGCACTCCAGCTGGGCCTCCAGCAGGATCCTCTCCAGCTCCCCCTGCAGGGCGGAGGAGATGCTGTCCTCCGGCCCCGTCAGACTCTCCCTGCGGCTCACGGCGGCGATCAACTCCTCCAGTTTCACCCAAGAACCTGAAGGGAGGAAATATACATGCATTACGCAGCCGTGGGAAGTCACACATACTAATACTACATTACTGTACTTACTGTAAGTACATTTTTCAGGTATCTGTATTGTACAAGACTTTCCGTACTACCCTAATACTTCAATTTCTATGGTATGATATTATGACACGATTCTTGCAATATTATGACTGATTTCATTCTTGCAAAATTCACATTTTTTAATGACAAATTTTGTTCTCGGAATATTTCAATATGAGAATCCATCTATAAATCGCTTTCCAACTTTGTTCTTGAGTTTTATTCTACTAATATTTTTTGTGTGAAATTTTTAAAAATATTTTAGCAATATATTTTCTTATGAAATTGTTCTAGAAATACTGACTCTATTCTTGCAAAATTGAAACAATTAGAATTTTTTATTCACATAAACCTTTGATTTTTGTTTTAGTCTCTTTGCATGAAACTCCTATTATATATTTTAAAATGTCTATTTTCACATATTACGCTCTTTTGGTCGTAAAATAAAAAATTGCATTCTCATAATTTTTCAATTTTATTCCCTTGAAGTTACATTAAAAAATTCAGACCTTATTTTACTAAAATTAATTTTTTTCCACAAATATTATTCGAAAAGTTTTTTGGGGTAATATTTTCATTTTATTCTTTTGAAATTGTATAAAAAATTCTGACTTTGTAATTGTAAAATGCATTTTATCGCATGCCGTTAAAATTGATTTGTGACAAAATTACACATTTTATTTTCAAAATATTTTGATTATATTCTCAATAAATCACATTTAAAAATTCCCATAAAGATTCTGACTGATTGTAAAAATGATTTCCTCCATGTATTATTAGAATCTTGAAAAAAAATTACGAATTTCATTCTCCTACTATTTTGATTTATTCTCTTAAGATTGCATTGAAACATTCCCATAAAATTCAGACTTTATTTTAACAAAACTTTCCCCCCAATTTTATATTGGTAATATTTCTATTTTACTTTCTTAACATTGCAATTTAAAAATTCTTGCAAAGTTCTGACTTTATTCTTGTATAATTATTATTATTTCTCTTCTTATATTCTGACATTCTGCAGGACTTTATTCTTGCAAACGTTTTTATGTTTCACACATTATTAGAACCTCTTTGTCATAAATATATAATGATAATAGCAACAAAACCATTTTATACAACAACTACTTTTGCTTATTTTTGTTTGATTTTATGCAAGACATGCTCTTAAATATACTACTGAAAAATATTTGTTCCTTCCTATATTCTGACATTCTTTTTCTGACTTTATTCTTGAAAACATATTGATGTTTTGCACATTTTTAGAACTGTTTAATTGTTTAAAAAATACGCATTATATTCTCATACTATTTCAATTTTATCCTCTTGAGAGTACTTTGGAAAATCCCCGTAAAATTCAGACTTTATTCTTATAAAATGCATTCCACCTCCCTCTTTTTTTTTTTCCTTCTGAGTGTGGCTTCAATGTTGCTTGGTCGCTGAGAGATGCTTTTGAATGCATGCGGGGCCATTGAGAGCCATCGATGAAAAGCAAATCATCACACACCGGGATTAAATGACTCAATGAACACAAAAGGTTCATCAGGTTCACAAAAAAACACACGCACACACACACACACAGTAAATATACACACAGCACACACATGCACGGTGGTGTTGGTCCACAGTTCAACAGTAAGCAGGCCTGACAGCATGCTCGCTTACGTAAGATCTTATTACTGTTGGAGATTAGCCATTCACCCTCTTACGCCCCCCACCCCCCTCACTTGTTGTTTGTGCACAACATTTATAGCCAATCGCAGCCTTTCTCCACTTCCGTGATGTCGTTTGTGTGTGTGTGTGTGTGTGTGTGTGAGACATGACTGAGCACAGTGGAGCGTTGAGGGGAGGAATCTGTGCCATTGCCCTAGTTTGGCTTTTTTTGTTGTTGTTGTTGGTCCTTACAGAAGAGATTTATGACATAACCGCTTTGATGATCTATCTGCAGCAGTTCTTGTGCTGCAATGCTGTGTTGTTGCGGGGCATCAAAGACCTTATATAACAACAACATGTTCGCTATTTATTTTTAAAAATATTTTTCTTCAGCTAACAATAAGATTTATTGGTGGCGGGGTTTTAATGAAAATGAATTCAGAATTTGACAGGATTTTATTTGGGAGGCATTTCAATGAGACAAAGTAATTGTTTAAAAAAAACAAAACATCTCGAGTAACTTTAAAAGAACATGTAGTCTGTGATTTTACGAGTACAAAACGTAGAAAAACATTTCAGTTACAATGACGGGATATTTTAAAATTTTACGAGACTAGAGTTGTAATTTTGACATGATTTTAAGAAAATAAAGTTGAAATATTATGGAAATAAAGTTGATATATACAATATATATAGTTAATATTATAAAATAATATTGCACAAAGACAATTTGCAGTATAATTAAGAAATAAAACAACAAGCATAATTTTATAATATAACGACAAAGCTAATGATTGACAAAAAAATTGGATTTGATTATTATTTTCTGCTAGTATGACGAGAGTAATTTAGTAAGAACATATTGTGTGTAGTCATACACGTACTTACAATTACAAGTCAACATTTTTAGAAAAATGTTTCACTTGGAATGATGAGCTATCCAAAGTTTTATGAGAAAATAGTTTTAATTTAATAAAATGAAGTCAAATATTGTGGGAATAAAGCTTTAACATTGCAAAAGTCGTAGTATGATGAGAAAAAAAATTCGGTAATTTTATGTCACAATTTTGCAACAAAAATAATTTTAAAATGATTTGGATTTTTATATATGTTTAGGGGTGGCACGGTGGACGACTGGTTAGAGCGTCAGCCTCACAGTTCCGAGGACTCGGGTTCAATCCCCGGCCCCGCCTGTGTGGAGTTTGCATGTTCTCCCCGTGCCTGCGTGGGTTTTCTCCGGGCACTCGGGTTTCCTCCCACATCCCAAAAACATGCATGAATTGGAGACTCTAAATTGCCCGTAGGTGTGACTGTGAGTGCGAATGGTTGTTTGTTTCTATGTGCCCTGCGATTGGCTGGCAACCGGTTCAGGGTGTACCCCGCCTCCTGCCCGATGATAGCTAGGCTAGGCTCCAGCACGCCCCTGACCCTAGTGAGGAGAAGAAAAAGAAAATGGATGGCTATATTTTTTGGCCTATTCACTTTTTTATTCCAATCTTTATTCCAATAACCCCCGTTATTCGTAGAGGATTGGGGCCAAACCCTGCCGCAAATCGCGAAACTCAGTGAATAAACTGATGGCCCATCAAAAGGGGCTTTTAACTGCGTACAGATGCCACAAGATGGCGGGAAAGTACTTAAAAGAGAGAGGATGTTAAAGCATCAACACCATGCTTCTAGAATGTACACAATCTTGAACCCATGTTACATGTACAATTGGAATCAAGAGTTCAATGATTCAATACGAACAAAATAACCTTCACATGAGGCTCATCAACAGTATTGGCTAGCATACTTGTCTACATAACATGTAGCACAACATAAAAACAACAACAAAAAGATTCCACAAAATGGCGCCAAAGTCATTTGGCTTTAATTGCTTGAGCCTGAGCGAATAGACCAGATTTTCAGTGAATAACTCCCGATAGGTCTCCCCTGTCCCCCAAAAAACAAATCAGCGACTATGCAAATTTACAAATGTCGAACCGGGGGGCTCACTATAGTCTAATTTCAAATATGAATACTATATGTGGCTATGCCTGGTCTGTGGGCCATGCTAGTATATGATCATAGCGTAATTATTAGTCGCCAAGTAGACCTTTGACTTGAAAACACATTTGAATAAGATTTCTCAGAATTGGGAGATTTAGTGAATTAAAAGATTTAATTGGGCGTATGTTTTAGCATGATTTAAGTCAAACAACTTTGATTGGTGGTGCTCAAGTTTGGGGTGCTCGCCTGCAAGCGAGCTATAAGCGGCGAGAAATCTGTGCAGCTTAATTGGCTTACTGAGAAACACGCAGATGAGTCAGGGAATCCGTTTACACAGCAACGGTGTCAGTGGCGGTAACAATAACCGACACGGCATGCAATGTAACTGACTTGTAATAGTATCATTATTTAATAATTAATTTCAAAATGTATATAATTATACAGAATAGTTTCAATATTATTAAAATACATGAAACATATGAAACAAATGCAATTATTTTTAAATACATGGGGAAGTATTATTAATATTGTTGAACTGAATGATTAATTAAATCATTAAATGCATACAATAAAATAATACAACAAAAATGCATAAAATACAATGTAATAATAGTATATCAATAATGATTTTAATTTCATTGTTTATATAACAACAAAAAATAAAATAAAATATTCTGAACTGGTGTGAATTCAAACTACTGTAATTGTTGATGGTAAATAAAAGAAAAACTGCTCACAGCGAAGGTATCAGTGGCGGCAACAATAACCAGTAGCATGCCGTAACCAAGTACAAATACTTCGCTACTGTACAGAAATATATATTTTTTTCAGGTATCTGTAGTTTGCATTTGAGCTGTAATATTAAGAGAAACATTTCACGAGAATAAACTGGTAATTTTGACAGGAAAAATATTTAAACTCACAGAGTTGATTCTCTCTATACTTTAAGAATTACAGCTTTATTCTTTTAAGTGTGGATTGTTTTGTTTGTATTACTAGCCTTAAGTCATTTGAGTAGTATACATTTGAGGATATTTTCTGATTTTATTTCACGAGAGCAAACGTGTAATTTTAGGAGAAAAACAAGCACCCAAATTCCAACTTTATTCTTTTAAAATGATTATTTTTGTTTGTTTGTTTGTTATTTCAAGTAGGTTTGTTTGATGTATTCCAAGACACGCGCCATAATAAAAGAGCACCAAGAGGGTGGTGCTCTTTTAGCATCACTCACCGTAGAGGCCGTCCTCTGGTGTCTGCTGGCCGGACATGTTTGGTCTTCCTGGGAGGCTGGGGGGCTTCCTGGTGGAGGACTACAAGAGACGCCGACCAACGACTGATTCCCCCTGGGCAGCTTTGCGCTTGGTGGAAGCCTAAAAATACAAAAATAAAAAAAGCTCCCTGTGGCTGGACTAATCCACGCTGGCGCTTGCTGCACCCTCCTCCCTTCCCTCTGGCCACGTGTCAGCCAGGGCGGATGTAAACAAAAGCAAGCTAACATACAGCTGCCCTCCCAAATAATTTAAAGCTAACTCAAGCATGCAATTAAAATGTCTTTTGAATCTATGAATGAGCGCACGTTGTGCACCAGCAGTTTCACTGCTGATGAGTTAGATAATTTATTTGGAGACAGATCAACATGAGAGCGTTAGATAAGCCTCATGTTTTATTCACATTGAAAAGTCGAACATCGAAAGGGTCTCCTAGTTTATTTTTGTACAGGGTTCCCCCGCTACGTCGTGGTTCATCTTTCGCTTTCCCCCAACCCCGTTTTTTGTTTTTAGTTTTTCAAAGCCATCATTTTTTTTTTTTTTTTTTTTAATGCATTTCTACACTTTACAGTGGTCACATTTAAAAAACAACAAAAAAAACCCCTAACGATTCCGCAAGGGATTAGCTGATCTGCTTTTAAGGAAGCACACAATCGAGCTTTGAAAAAGAGTCGTAATGGCTTCTCGTGTCCTTTGGAGTCTATTAGTGATTATTACTCTACCCTGATTCACTCGCTGAAGAAGAAACCTAAAATAAAGTAAGCCTCATTCAAAGTAATAATGCTTTCCATTTCCATCCATCTATTAACAGTCTATCCAGTCATCATCCACACACATTTGATCTGTCCATCCATCCATCCAGCAATAAATCCTCCAGAAAATGTTTATACTGTAATTTAGTGTCTAGTAGTGGTTTACATAATTGCGGTAATCTCACGCTAATAAAGGTTGACGTTCTTTGTCAGACTTTAAGGTAGTTGAGAGCGAATCAAAAGTGCCTCTGTTGGTTGCAGCCAAGTAGTGCACTCCATTTTGCATTTATTGCAAAGACGCGATTAATCATCAAACAGTTCCGCACAATCTAATCCTCAATTCATCATCGACTGTTACATAATTTTCAACGCCACGTACATCAACCAACTATGCCTGCACGATTTTCTTTCCTAAAAAACAGGCTCTTTAAATGGACTTTTTATACAACTACAAGGTGATTGCCATCAAATATTATATTCGCGGTGGTGACATCAAGGATCAGCTACTGCCTGCGAACCATGAATTGCTGCTTCATATTAGTATCTGATTGCTTTTTATTATTTGGGGATTGGATTTCTATTATCTTTCATTATCGCATTATTTTTCTCTCTCTAGTCACTGTTGTGTTGAATTAAATTGTTTGTATCTGCACACATTTCTTGGCAAAAAAAAAAAAGAAAGCCCATTCTGATGATTGTGATTGTTTGTAACAATACACATTACTGTATATTCCTAATGGATTGCTATTTATGCAAGGAGCACTTCTGCCCTCTTTTTCTTCGCATCTCAAATTCCCTCAATTGATTATTACCAAAAACGAGGCGCATGTGAAGTGTAAATGCGGAACGCCCAAGAGATATGAGAACACAATCTACACAGGAATGGTAATGTCATTCCGGTGATGGAGGAGGGTGGGGTGGGGGCGGGGTGGGGGTGGGGGTGGGGGATGATCATAGCTGATAAAAATGGGATAGGATGTCTCACTCCTGGAGGCGTTTAAGAGAAGATCTTATCTGTCTATGCAAGCGCTATAGAGCGCACTCCTCGGCTGATGACGACGTGATGATGAAGAGGTCGACCGAATGCAACTAGGAAAGAAAACGAGGATATTGGTTTGTTCTCACAACTTCAGAGAGCAAAATCCGTTCAGCTGTTTTAGTAGAACTAAAACTGTGTCTCTTGATCCAGAATCAGGACTTCAATCATTTTTTTTCGTGACAACATCATAACACCAGAATTTGGGTGTTGATTTAGAGGAAATTTGTAACTATTTAGGTAGTACAAATGGATGACCTTTTAGGTCAGTATCTGGATCCATATCTGAATCTGGATTAAAAGAAAGACCGAGCTTGAAATATTGGTCAGCAGTTGTTTGGTTGAAAATAAGCACAATAATGATTACTTTCCATTAGCTCGTCTATGGGGTTTCCTATTGTGTGCTAGCATTAAGCTAGCAGGCTTACGTTAGGCCAACGATAATGGCAGATATGCTGCGCTGAAAGTACTTTGAATAAATATTTATGAGAAATAAACAGCTTGAAGCAAGAACAATTTGCCTCGCAATTGGAGAACTGTTAGGGATTTGTAAAGCTAAACACTCCATGTTCAGAGGAGGCAGAATATAAATACGAGACAAAAAACAGAAACCAATCATCTTATTGTAGAAAACAAGCAAACGGAAGCAGCACAACAGTAACAGAAGCGAAAACACTGCTAGTGCCACAACACAACATGCACAACAAAGATAATTGTCTTGTTTTCCGCATCTGAGTACCCTTTCAAAAAATGCTGTTAACGCTCGACACTTCAACATGGAGCCCGATGAAAAATTTGTGACACAAATTTGGTGAGTTAAAGAGAAGCTAAGAATAGACGACAACATGAGATGCATCTCTGGAAGCCGCGAGGGTTCAAGTTGGGCGGAAAAGTCGTGCTAATTTCCAGTCTGGACTTTACGATAATTGTCTGGATTCACAATTTGCATCCAGATCATGATTGTAGCACAAATATAGAATAACTCCCAAAATTGTCCTCAAATATAATAACCGTGAACTAGCAACAGTGAAAAAGAGAAAGGCTACGAAGTAGCATCTTCCAACAAACTGTGCTATCCCACTCATTCTAACAACTACGTTCAGCGTCACGCTAAAGAGGTATTTTGAATCATTTCTTTGAATTTCTTTCACTTCCATTCAGTCAAACTATCTCTTCACGTGAAACAAAGAAACAAAAAAAAGCGGTGCAGTCCATATGGTTACATATCATAGTTCACGAAAAATGAAAAGTCGGACGTGTAAGGTGTTAAGGCCACAGATTTCTTTGCAGTATTGTTGTAATTTGCACTTCTGTTGGGGTAATTTAATATTGACTAATGGTATACTTATGTTTAAATGAAGTTGTCGGGGACAGATTTGAATGAAATGAGGCGTAGCCTCTGCACGGTCATAACTCGAACTGGCCACGGCGAGTCACTGCAGACAAGCAAGCTTAGTTCATTCCCTTATCAAAACTTTGTTCACGTCGACACTGCACTCATTCATTCCACATCCGTAGGCGCACACATCAAAACAACTGATATGAGAGCTGAACTATTGAAGTGATGTTTCCATGCGACTGACTACTGAGTTCCCCCTCCTCTCCACACATCTCCATTATCCTGCCGGTCACGCTCATATGGGCGATATCTGGAAAATAATTCAACCTGTCTGTTCCCATCTGTGTCCCCTTTTATCCCATCTACTCCCGATTCATGCACTGTCCAAAATTGAATTAAATTTAACGTAATTACAATGGAAAAAAAATATGATTTCAGGAAGCATAGTAAATAAAAGGATAAACTATAAAAAAAAATAATTAAAAAAAAAACTATTTTTGTATTGAAGAAAAGTTTAATTTAACTAAAGTTAAAAACAATTATAAAATGGAAAAACAGCTTAAACTGTGATTTTTCTTTTTTGTGTAGAAAAGTATAACCTTTAAATGTTTTCTGCGTGGCAGTTGAAAAGTTGGATCACATGTCAGAGGGTTGAAGTGCTTCAGTGGTATGAAAACTCCTTTATACGAAATTTGCAAAAAAAAAAAACAAAAAAACACGCTCATCAAGGCTTCCATCGGGGAGTTTAAAAAAAAAACATTTGTTTAAATGAAATTTGCCTACCATCACTCCTAGCAACGCCAATCCATCCAAATTCTTCATTTTGGTAGCCGAGCTCTGACGTGTGGGTCAGTGTAATAGTTGTACCAGGATATTGTGCACTGACAAAGGTTCTGCATTGTTTGGAACACAAAATGCGAGTAAAATGCATTCATTTTTTAAAAATAATTAATTTGTTTGCAAATAATAATTGGGATTAATGCGTTAAAGTCCCAGCCCTAATATATATATATATATATATATATATATATATATATATATATATTAGGGCTGGGACTTTTTATATATATATATATATATATATATATATATAAAACATTTCTTTTTGGATGAATTATTCACAATTTGCCGAACTGCTACTTACTGTGAAATGAGTTGAATTGCGTTGATTGCCACCATACGGCCCTCATACCTCAAGTTTACACTCGCATGTCAAAGCCTAGTCAAAGTCAAATTTCTTTACATTTTATTTTATTATGTTCTGACACAATATACTGTGTTATTTTCCTTTAGTAAAAAAATAGGGGGGCGGCTGGAACGCATTGATGGCATTTCCATTCATTTCAATGTGGAAAATGAATTCCATATATGAGTAAATTGAGTTACGAGTTTGGCGACGGAACGAATGAAACTCGTAAGTCATTCTGCATTCCTTTCCGACTGACCTTGTTGTCCTACCAAGCTCCTCCTCTCCATCATCCCCCCCCCCCCCTCCCAACCAAATGTCCTAACCCCTCATTTGCCCATTTCACCTCCCCTCACTTGCGTCCTCCCTCTTTACAGCTCTACATACTCTGCTTTATAATTCGACTCCACCTCCCGCTCGCTTTAAAAGGACACGGGGGGCGGGGAGGGGGGGGGCTTGCATGGCGACACCAGAGAGGAGGTCACAACGGATGGAGCGACGCAAAGGGGGGGGGGGGGGGGGGGGAGGCGAATCACAGCATTGGTGATGTAGGAGAAAGGGGTGGTGGCGTGGGGGGTGGGAGCTGGGGGGCCTGAGCACATGAGAGGATAACTGCCTGTTTGCTCACTCTTGTCGTCTTGCTCCCCCTCCTGTCCGCTCACTTCCACTCGCAGCGCTCCAACCGCCAGGCAGCCAGCTCCAGGGATGCCCACCAAGGTCCCCACGTGAAGGGGAGACCGAGGCGGGGAGGGGGGCGGTGGGGGGACAACAGAGAGCGAGAGAGAGAGACGGGAGACATCTGGAGGAGGAAGGAAGAAGGCGGCGGCGGGAATAACGAGCATCGCCGGAGGGATGCGAGAACCGGAGGAGGAGAGAGATGTGGTACGTGTGACTCAGTTCGGCATCGCCGTGGCGATAAGCCGAGCTACTCTAAGTAGCCTCTTGCATGGGCAATTACCATCTTTTGCTTCCCTGTTGTGCGTGTGTCTTCGCCATCATCATTCTATTCAAAGGCATCCCTGACATGCACCTGTTTTTTTTTTTTGTGTTCCCATAAAATGGGTCATGTGCTCATAACCTTGCTGCTTTTCCTGCTTGTGTTTGTTTGTGCATGTGTGTGTGTGCGCGCGCGCAGATAACTGGGGATGGACTTTATTGCAGATGGGGGTGTTATTTTCCGAGACTGTGCAGCTTTACGGGATGCTCCGACAAGCGAAACGCTTCCATTTGTACACACTTAGCAGATTCCAGCACTGTACTTCCCTTGCATATACGCGCATGTGTGTGTGTGTGTGTTTAGAAAGGAGGGGGGGGGGGGGGGGGGTCCACAAAGTTTTTTCAGGGGAAGAAAACACTGACTGAGGGAATCCCATTAGTATAGCGTGTGTGTTTGTGTGTGTTGTCGTGCGTGTGTGTGACCGTTATACTCGGTGGTAGCGAGCAATTGTGTTCTAGAGAATGCAAATTACTATTACGGATTGTAAATACATACTGCACACTTGGCTTGTTGTAGTCAGGTCGCTTAGTATCCAATTTTTAGCTCAAAATAAAATAAAAAAGCAATTGTCGTTGTTTAATGTCTATTTAGACAGTTTCTCTTCTCATTTTTATTTTTGAGTTTCTGTGTCATCTTGCAATCACATTTTTGGTTGGCTTGGTTTTAATGTGATTTAAATGTTGCTTTTTTATTCAATATATTTTGTAATCTATTGAAATTTATTTTTGGTAGCTTCATATCTAATTTTATACCAAATTACTGTTAGGTTTCTGTGTGCTCAAATCTCTCTTTTTCTTAGATTTCAAATATTTTTAACTTGCCATTTTTTCATACATTATGAATTTAATGCCATTGGTAATTTAATTAAATATAAATCTATTTAGATGTATTTTTATTCTATATCTATTTATTTATATATCTAAATAGGGTACAGTACTGTATCTCTTAATTGGTCATATATTTTCAATGTTCTCTGTGCTTTTACTATCTCTCAGCTGGTACCAAATGTTTTTTTTTCCCCCATTTTTATCTTTTAAATGTTTAAATTCAATTCAATTTCAATTTCCTTTCCTGAGATCCCAATTTTAAGTTATTTTCAAATTGTTTCATTTTTTAATTACATTGATGAATTTCTTTCAATGTAATTTCATTTTACGAATGTAATTTTAGACAAGCAGCATCCAGTTCAACAATACGGTACTTATGGGGCAGTTTGGACAGCAGGCCTCACCAGTCACAACAACAGTTTAACAGGAGCTAAAAACACAAGAGCAGTTTGACACGGCGGCAACGCTCCAAGAAAAACAAGAACAATTAATCTGTTTTGGAGAAAACGTCAAACATTTATGCTTACTTTGGATTTCCTTGGCACAAACATTGACTCGTGCTGTCAAAGCGTGCTCGTCACAATCTATTAGTCCACTTAGGACGGGATTTTCATATCAAACACGCCATTGTTGGGCCACGGCAGACAGATGGGACAAATCTATGCTGGCACTCACATTGCTGGAAATGTTGGAAGCAATGTGGACTTCCTTAGGGAAAACCAGAGTGATTAGAACCGTCGCTCAAGCTACCTCCTGTTATCTCACATCGGGAGGCAAATAAACACAAACACTCATCTTAAAATGTAAAGATGTAAAGTTGTGTGCCAGCGAGGCAAGATAAACAACCAGCGTGTGTGGAAACGCCGCAAAGATGTAGGAACCTCTTCAGCCAAATTACCCTCATGCCTTCCAGATATCCATTATTTGCAGGATTCCAAATTAAAACGCTATTTGAACTCCTTGGCTGCAAAACAACGTGCGCGTGGAACATCTAATGATTTTTATCCGCCCTTATGTTCAAAGCCAAAGTTGAGCTCGCAAACATTTGCCCATGCAGACGTGCGGCGTCATTAATATTCACCCGGTGTGCTCCAATTGTCACTCTCTTTACGCTTCTGTTTTTCTCTCTGTGAAAGCCCCGAGGGAAACATTTGGCTCTTTCAGCAGCTAAATGTGCCGCTATGTTCCCATCCAGTTTCGCTAACTTTCCCTGCGCTTGCTACTGATGAGAGGAAAAAACACTCAACCTGCGCCTGTTGTCACAAGCCACGCCTCCTAATCGATTAATTCTCTATTCAATTGATTAATCTGACTCAATTTGGGCGCAAATGGTTTGTCGCTGATGTTGCCCTCGGTTAAGATGCCACAAGATGGTGGCAAAGCCCTGGTGCCATCTGTGGCAACTTGCTGCCAAAGAACTGAAGCGAGGGGAGGAGCTTCTAATACACAGACCAAAGCCCTGTCTAAAAGAAAAGTAATGCTTCGGTGCCAGGCGGCACGGTGGACGACTGGTTAGAGCGTCAGCCTCACAGTTCTGAGGACCGGGGTTCAATCCCCGGCCCCGCCTGTGTGGAGTTTGCATGTTCTCCCCGTGCCTGCATGGGTTTTCTCCGGCCACTCCGGTTTCCTCCCACATCCCAAAAACATGCATGGTGGGTTAATTGGAGACTCTAAATTGCCCGTAGGTGTGAATGTGAGTGCGAATGGTTGTTTGTTTGTATGTGCCCTGCGATTGGCTGGCAACCGGTTCAGGGTGTACCCCGCCTCCTGCCCGATGATAGCTGGGATAGGCTCCAGCACGCCCGCGACCCGAGTGAGGAGAAGCGGCTCAGAAAATGGATGGATGGATGGATGGATGCTTTGGTGCCATCTTGTGGCCTTTTGTTGCCGAGGAACTATGTTGAAGTGAGTGGAGGAGGTGGAAGAACTTCCAGTAGATTTTATTCGGGCTCAAATCATCTAAGCCATTTATCTCTAAGGATGTTGTTGTCATATGAGTTTAAATTGATATTAAAGTGTTTATTGGGATCATAGTTTGTGGAATTGTTATGGTTTAAACTTTTAAACTAGGCATCACTTGCATTTTTTTGCTATTTACGGCAGGGTTCAGTTTACTTTTAACGCATACTGACAATTGGGCCAGATTTGTGTGTGGTCAACACCAAGTTCGGCCATAGACTGCGCGATTATGATATGAAAATGAATGATAACCAATTAAGCGCCGTGCCGACATGCCATTAATCGGATGTTACTAAAACAGTGGTTCTCAAACTGCGGTTCCCGTACACCAGAGGTCCGTCAGCCGTAACTTAGAGGGTCAGCAAAATGATGTGAATTAATTATGTTGTATCATTTAAAAAACGTGCATCGCTAAGTTGTGCAGGTCAGAAAAAAGCGATCTCGGCAAAATATTTGTGAAGTGGAAGCACATACCTCAGGTCAAAACATTACAACGTGGATAATCGTGCTTTTGAAACAACCAAATGGGCACCGTGTCTTTGGCAACGTGACACCTGACTCCGTGACTGCCTTCAATCGAGCTCCTTTCGTGTCATATGGAAAACAATGTGGAAATGATTGCGCTTCTGTCGTATCTTTCTTAGCGCTAATGGCGACCAATTTGTTAAGTTGGCCGCACGGCGATTGTTTGTGTCGAAATGTGACCAGCATGTGAATGGCGACCAGTCCAGACTGTAGTCCACCTTTTTGCCTGAGGTCAGCTGGGATAGGCTCCAGCTCCCTGCGACCCTGACCAGAATAAGCAGTATAGGAAATAAATGGGTGGATCAATTTGGTTCGGTTGCTTTCTATGAAATGTGTCATGAATATTTAGGTTGAAATGTTCCACAGATAATTTCCATGCAATTTAGGGGCGCACACGGTAGTTTCATTTATTTGGCGTGAGGATTATGAGGGGCTTCGAGATAAGCTAAGCCTCCTTCTCTTTCTTCTTCTATTACACACAAGGAAACAGGAAGCGGACACATTCGATTTGTTTTGGTGAGCCACAAAAAATGAAGTGGTGGGCCGGACACATGGGGTTTAAACTATGAATCTAGGCAGTTATGCAAATTTTGAGCGCAGAGTCAATTACTCACGGGCACGGTCCCTTTCCCTTGAGATTGTGCGCCAATTTGAAATCAGGACTTGGGTTCAATTCACCCAGCTTTAGGGGAATAAATAGCAACAATTGTACTAATTGTGTCGCCTTGACACACAGGCCTGGAAATACGAAGTTTTTCAAGATACCAGCCGTCTTCCGGACGGTTTTTGACTTTGATTTGTGAGCAAGAATTTTAAATGAGTGAACTCAACTCAACTTACTTCACAACAAGCAGGAGTGTGGCAGATAGTGAACAATTCTGCAAAAAAAGATGCTTCAATCTGTTTATTGTCACTCACAGTTGAAGTTCACTGTTGAATTAAACATAAAACAAAGAGAATTACACATTTATTTTAACCAATATAGCTTATGCATTGGCATTGGTGTTCTTGTCTTATAATCCTTTAAGCAATGGCTATTTGAACACAAACAGTAAAGCATGTAGACAGATAATATCACAATACTCACAGGCATATATATATATATATATATATATTTTATCCTCTATGAAGAACGACGAAAATTACTGCGGCTTGCTGGGAGTATTTATCGGCTCCATATATATTCGTATGTTTGAATTATACTGCCCCCATCCGGTGAAGTCGTGCACAGCAGAGTGAGCAGCACAATGTCCATTGAATTCAAGCAAAAACATTCAGCAAAAACTGTTAATTCTTTACATGTTATTTAATTATGTCATTACTGTGTGTTTTCATCAAGTTCAACGTTACAAAGTGCTAGACTTCTCATTAAAAGCACATTACAAAATTACACATTTTGGGGGGGCCGGCTCAAATGTATTCATGGCATTTGCATTCATTTCAATGGGGAAAGATGATTTGAGATATGGGTGTTTTGCGTTAAACAAATTCAACTTGTATCTCAATTCCCCAGGCACCACTGTATGATAATTAAAATAAGGTTTGTTAAGCATCATCACCGGTAAGAATGACATTTGTGCTCTTCACTGCAAAATCTGCTCTCAACTTTTATTCTCGTCACCATCTCCGCAATAGCATTTGGAACGCCCGCTCTTTGTCCATTGTGCAGATTTTTGCATTTCAACATCCCAGCCAGTTGTAGCGTGTCGAATAAAACAAGCCCACCTCCCCTGTGAGGCTTCACAATGCTGAGCTGACAAAATAACAATCTGCAAGCACATCTTGAACGACGCAAAGGCTCGGTGTGCGTCGTGGTTGTAAATTCCTGCGACGGCAACGTGTTTGCCGGGCCTATCGTTGATCATATAGCTTTTCTTAGTTCCTCTCCAGTTCCTCCTTAAACGCCCTGACACGCTGATGGTCCTGATTTACCACTCCACTGAACCCGAGCCGTGACATTTCCTCTTTTCTGGCCCCCCGCCCTCCTCTGGTTGCCTTGTCTTTTACCGCCTACTCCATCACACTTAGTCGGCCTTCTCTCGGTCGGTCTCGCAACGTCACTAAATATAACCGAGCGTGTCTACCTCCTCTCCTTCCTCTTCCGCTAGCTGCCGCCTCCTCCGAATCTCAGCGCTGCCTGACAAATTAGAGCATGACCGGACGATACAATAAGACATTTCTTTTGTTGTTTTAACCCAACAATTGAATGCAAGGCACTTTCTAACCTGCACAGCAAACGTAGGCCACAAATGTATATTGCTGGTTTAGTTAGAGCAGTGCTTCTCAAACATGGGGTCCCCAAGCTGCAAATTGAGGGTCCACAAATTAAAGCCTTCATTTTGGAAAAAGTAATTCAAGACACGATAGTTTTGATGTTAGCCCGTCTATCTATATATTATATATTTCTGAGGTTCGGTGTTTGAATCTCGGCTCCGAGTTTGCAAGTTCTCCCTGTGGGTTTCCTCTGGGTACTCTGGCTTCCTCCCACTCCCCCCCCCCCCCCCCCCCCCCCCCCCCCCCCCCAAATCATGTTAGGCTCACTGAAGACTGTAAATTGTCCTTAGGTGTGAATGTGTGCGTGAAAATTTGTTTGTATACTGTATGTGCCAAAGCGATTGGCAAGCGACCAGTCTATGACGCACCCGGCCTCTTGTCCGAAGACCGCTGGGATAGGCTTCAGCTCAACTGTGACCCTAACGAGGACAACAGCTACAGAAAAGGGATGGCGAGTTTGATCATTTTCAACACAGTTTCCCTCTTTGGCTATTGAACAAAACTGAAAGAACAGAAGAAAACACATTCAAGTGGGAGGTAGGACAACAAGGGGCATTAGTTAATATCTCTCAAGTTTTGTCTCACCAGTCCTGTTTTTGTCATGTCCTTGATGGACTTTTGGATCATTTTGCTTGAAACTGCTGTATCTGCAAGTTTAAAGGCAGCCAATGTAAGGCTTTTTAAGGCCACTTGGATCACATTTAAGACCTGTCATTCACTGAATATGACTATTGAGAGTGGGCGACTTAGGGATTACGTGTCATTTCTGAGGGTAATTAAGGCCTTCATTTTGTGAAGTGAAATGTAAGACATTTTAAGTATCCACAGAAACCCTGGAAACGTGTCCAATTCCAAATTGTTCGACCGTCGTCACTGTAAATGCGCAAGATGAGTCTCTCAGGGGAATGAGACAATGGCCTCATAGCATCGGTAGTCAGAACGGTGACAGAAAAGCCTCGTGTGAGTGGTAAACAGCAGGCGAGCAGGCTGTGGTGAAGCTTAAATAATAACCTCCGAGAGTTATGAGGCCAACCGTGGCATTATGCGCTCGCACACCTTCTTCCTCCCGCCCGGTGATTCATCTCCAGTCTGCCAATACACCTTAACATGAAAATGTCACACGTGGGGAAGGGCTGGCCTCGGCCAAGGGAGCGAGACCGGGCGCCATTAACGGGGTCCACATTCATTAAATTGTCAGCGTAAATTCTTTGATCTGGAGGGTGCTTTACAGCCTGCGAGGGAGGCAGCACACAGAGGTGGGAGCAGGAGGTTGTAAAGGTGGTGGTGGGGGGGGGGGGGTCATGTGAAATTGCGTTGCAGCATCAGCGGGAGCAAGAGGGATATGCAAGTGCACGGCTGATAAGAAGATGGAAGAAAGATAGAAAGAGGAGAGGATGACACCGTCAGGAATGAGTAAGGGGAATGGCCGTGTGACTGGCGGGACGGAGGCTCAGAGGCAAATCTGTCAGGGTGAAGGTTGAAAGAGATTTTTTTTTTTTTTCCTAACGAAAGCGAGACGACTGAAGAGATACTGGATATTAATGAAAAACCAGAAGGGCGGCCACATGGTTGAAGCCACGAAAGATTAAAAGTAGGAAATCCAAGGTCAGCAGACTCTCTATTAAAGCAGCAGCCACCAACAATTGGTTTTGCCAGGCTCCCCCTGCAGGAAGTATTTTTTATGTTTTTAATTTTTTTGCAGGGGAGTTCTTGGTTGTTGGAGTTCCGTTCCTACAGCAATGACAAACCCAAATCTGAGCGTATGACACATACTGTGATCCCAGAACACTTCAATATCATTTCAAACTCATCTTACAATATTACCGTTACAAATGTAAAAAAAAAATCCTGCATAAATCCTGCATAAAAAGGTAAAAATATTCTCAATTGTGCCTGACCCAGCAGCTGTACAGGACAGGTAAAAAATTAGTGTTGTAACACGAGACCGCTTTCAAGACCACATTTTGAAGGTCTCGGTCTTGTCTCTGTCTGAAACTGGCTGGACTCTGTATTTTTAGTGGAGCCCAGCACTGATCTGCTATTCTTCAGCATCATAAATGTGATAATAAGGAAGCACTTGGTAAAACACCAAATAGCTTCAATTCATGTGTTACTAACCATCCCTGTATTGACTGCAACCTTCACAGTGTTGTGACTGAGGGACTGAGTTGCTGCTCTGAGGGTGTGTTAGGACTTTCCCCAAAATGGATTTGTCACATACATTAAGATCATTGCTAGCCTAGCTTCTTCTTCATTGTATTTCCAATAGTCATTGCAGCCTCTCACTATATACGGTCACTTTTTTTCCTCAAGAGACTTCTGGTTTGACGGACGAGACTCTTGATTTTTGGTGGACAGATGGTTAAGTGTGTGTCACTTGTGTACCGGGTGTTAGACATGTCCTTGTTATGCGGTACAAGTCACAGAGGCCAGGCCAATTAAAGTATAATGTCTTCGGATTGGAAGTTTGCACAAGCGCTGCCCACAGCTCTAAAAAGTAACGTTGGCGTGACGCTAGCCCAACATGAGAGTCATTTCCTGCAGCTCCGCCATTAACGTGGGTGATGCGGGGTCGCCATGGCAATGACTGAGGGGGTGTTCCTGTATCATGCCAGTGACATGACGGCAACGCGGCTATTTCTGAGACCAAATGACTGCTATTGCTACTAAATTGCTGTTCTTGCTCCGAAGCAGGTTAAGCTTGCTAAGTATGCGCTCCTCGTATACTTGTACCTCAGGATGATTTAGTAGTCTAGGTGAATCATCATAAGCGGCTCATCGGCGATAAGAACATAAAATAAACAGGAATCCCCGTCATTCATCCCTAAATCCATTAGTGTATCCGAGTGCGCGCGGGCTCGATATTTGGCCTCTAGGCTGCGTTTTTAATCATTGTTAATCCCAATAAGTGTTCTTTTTCGCGGATGTGACAAAGATGCTCTCCCTTGCGAGGTGCAGAGAGACAGAGAGAAGCGTAAATGAAAGTGTCAGGCCCTCGGGTCTTGCTTCCTCTCTCGCTCTTGAAAGAACCTGGAAGGTGCGAAGGCGCCACTAATTACCCCACACGCAGACAAAAAAAAAGGTGGGGGTTGGGTGGTGGGCTGTGGGGTGGGTGGTGGGGACGGAGGGGCAGAGAATTTGCCTGTCAGTATTCAGAGGTTATCGGTCAGCAGAGGTGGAAAAAGTACTCACATGTAGTACTTAAGTAAAAGTAGACATCCCTGGGTAAAAAGAAAAGAAAAAAAGTACTGAATTAGGACAAGAGGTGCAACAATAAATCAAACTAATAGATTACCACATAATCGACTGACAATTCTGATAATCAATTAATCATTTAGAGACCTTGTTTAACTTAAAATTGTCCAAATATTTAGAACTTCAGCCTCGCAACAGCAAGTACGCTCAGATTTCTGTAGTCCTCCATGAAAGCAGATTGGGTATCTTGGTGTTTAATCTAAATAAGACGTTTTTAAACATCTTCTTTTACTTTGGAAACCAATGATCATCATTTTTGCCTATTTTCTGACGTTACAGACCAAACCAGTAACTGAATCATAATCAGTTTATGTTTCTGCATTTTCTGCACTGTCAAATCAATTATTAAAATCATCATTATTTGTAGTCCTATTTAGGACAAAAGTAAAAATTAGATTTTACTATCAATTACTGTACATACAATACCAGTTTTTGTATCTTGTACAATGAAAACAAATATTTTCTGCAGATAAAAGTTTCCCTCTTTTATTAACTTAAATATTGCTTGTAACTGAGAAGACAAAAAAAAGCTAGCGAGCATTGGCTCAGGCTTTTATGCCATCAAAATGTGTTCACATGGCTTTGCTAACGCTGTAAACTCGTAAATTAGCTAACTGATAACTGACAGCTGAAAAAAATACACCTTTACTCAATGTTTTTCTCAGACAGACTTTTTAAACACAAGAGGGTTGCAGTTTTTTAGGCTGACAGAGGATATCATCAAATATCAAACAATTCTCTTACATACTGTATACTGGAATATCTTGCTTCTCCAAATCTGCTGCCGTCATTGTTATTGCTCAAAGTACATAAGTAAAGTACAGATGCCTAAAATAATCGACTTAAGTTAAAGTATTTGTAACTCCCGCCACTTTCAGTCAGGGTGGCGGAGTTGGCGCGAGGCGAGCCCGAGTGTCAGCAGGACGGACGGGAAACGGAAGTGTTGCATTGACGAGGGCCGCGGCAGAAGCAGTGTCGGACTTGGGAGTGACGGGAGTGCGGCCGAGCGTGTCGGACAGACTGTCACATGGAGAGCAGATGAATCAGAGAGGGTGTCAGCACAGCGCATCATCAAGAAGCCCGGAAGCGTCGCCGCCGACTCCCGAACATGGCGCAAAGGAGAAATGACGTATGACGCACGCATGTGAGGGATATGACAAGAGTCACAACATGCTGCATTGAGTCTTGTCAGTGCTGCCGCCGTGACATTAGAACACATACATACATAAACAGTGTCGCCTGCAGTTTGTGTGAATGGGCCTTAATTACAATCCCCATTTGCCCCCATTGTGTTCGTCAAGCCTTTTCTTTTGCCACCTCCACCCTGTCATTACATTGGCTGATTGATCTCTCCTTCCTCCATTCTGTGTTGACCTGGCTCTCATGCATTTTTAAAATAGCTGCCTACCTTATCGCTTCTTCATTATGCTGAGGAAGACGCAGGCTGCGTTTCAATGGAAACGCAATAATACGGGAACAATTACACACCTCAAACATCTCACACCTCCCTCTTTGTCTCTTTTTTTTAATAGGAGTTTCTACTGTATTGAGCCACTAGGAAATGACTCGGTGAAAGAAGGGCCAACAGAAGAAAAGAGCTTTGAAGGGGGACAATAAAACCAAGGAAGTGAGAGCCACAAAAACCGAATGACGCAGGGTGTGATGGAGAGCCAAGCGGGTCCGGTCCATAACTTGGCTGTCCTTCCTCTTGTGGGCCCGAAGGACAAAGCAGTTGGAAAGGTCGAACAGCCAATGTGATGAACACAAAACTAAAGGACAGGTGGCATCCTCCCTTTTTATTTGCTCCCATTCTTACTCAAAGAAGAATGGAAAGGAAAAGCAACAGAACACACGCAGCATTGTAAAGAATATTTATGCAGCTGCATATATTTATTTTTCTACCTGCAGAAGATAAAGGACTTTATTCTTTTTCTTTTGACCTTTCATCATCTTTACCTGTGAAGATGACATTCCCTTGGGTTAAAGGCAAGGGATAACCAGTGTGCGAGCCCAAAAAAAGACACCAGTTATCCCATAGAACAGTTTGCTAAAACTCCAGATCTATCACCGTATTGATGACGATAAGGCCAATGGAAAATCACTGTCCTTGGTGATGCACTGATACGACCGGGCCTTCTGCGACACTTCGGACTGCCCGCAGAGTTGTTGGATGTTGGGGGAGAGTGAGAGGAAAGAGCAATGGTGAGCAAAGAGTCCAACCTCTTGCTGACGGGCCAAACTAACGGCAAGAGTCCCCTGGCGGAAAAGTCTGGGACAATGACTGTGCGTTCGGTGCTGCTCAATCGTGACTCCCCAGATATTGAGAGTCGCCTGAGGCGCCGTCGCAATCGCACCCACCAGGTCCGCTTTAAAGACCTGGAGGATGGCAGCAGCAGCAGCGGCAATAGCGGCACTGGAGAGAACAACACCAACCAGAGGCCGAAAGCAGACTGCGATAGTTCTCATTCTTTGCGCAAACACAGCAGCAGGTCCCCCATGGGACCTTGGGAGGACAGGGACGGACCACGAACTGACAGCCTACCTGGTCAGACCTCAGTGGTAGGGGCTGTGCGTGGGGACATGGCTAGTACAATAGAGGTCGTGGCTGCTTTTTTGGCCAGGGCCCCTCCTCATCCACTGACGCCAGGACCCACACGTCGATCCTGGGCACCGCCACAGACGAACTCCCTGACCTTGCCAATGACATGCAAGCCAAGCACCAGCACAGCCATTCAGACGTCACCATGCCTGAAAAAGTCTCTCTCTTCCACGCACACACGTAGCCACAGCCTGGGAGATTCATTGGGCATAGACGGCGATGATGAACGCGACTCCCAGGATGAGTACCTTTCACACAACCATGTGGAGCTGCCGACCTCCAAAGATCTGAATGGTCCTCAAGGTCCTGTGGATCAAACTGCGATTGAACGGCGGTCGAAAACCTCCAGGGCGGAAATGAAATCGACTGTTGCTGCCACAAAAAACTGCAGGCACAGTTGTCCTCCATCAGTCTTTCACAACACCGAGCCGTTCCACAGTTTCACCGCATCCTGCCGAGACGGCCCCAAGCGACAGGGAAGTGTCACTCCCTCGCTGGTCAGGAGGCGAAAGCGTCTGAATAGGACAACGAGCGATCCTGGAAAAGACGTGCACTACTGCACCACTCCTACTCAGACTGAGGGCCCTCATTCAACCCTGCCGCATTCAAACACCAGACTTTGCGCTGCACGAGTTCAAACAGAGTGCACTTCTGCCAGTTCAAAATATTGCACTACACAAAGTCAAACGGAGGGTAAACAACAATCTGCAGTCCAGATTCAAACTAGCGGGTCCAATTCGACCCTCTCTTTAAATGTTACGCAGTGCACCACTCAGATACAAACAGTCTCTCCCTTGCCTTCGCCATCGCCTCCAGACCATCAACCGTCCCAGACGCAAACATCCAGCCCCTGTGCTTCTCCACCTCTGCTTGAATCACCCAATGCAGAACAAATTCAAGTTGAGAGTCCCGTACCGCCAAATGTGATACAGGAGCCTCCCCCGACGCAAATAACTACTGTGCCTTACTGTACAACTCCGCCTCCGACACGTGCACCAACACAGAACCGTGAAGAATTCACTGAGCCATCTTGCACCTCGTCAGCCGAGACAGCTAGTGTCCCCCCGCCTCCCTCACCAGCCCAGCCCGTTTCTTGCTTTGCACCCACTGTGAACTCGCACCCCATCCCATACTATACTCACGTGACACCGTCAGGATCTACCAGTGCGCCACTAGTCCGCTCCACTCCATTGCAAGCACCACCAGCATGCCCGACTACAAACTGCACCCCACCTGTCCCAAACATGCCATCACCGATTACACTCACCTGTCTCACCCCTACTCCTGAAAATAACCCAGGTTTGGCTACATGTGATCGCATACACCAAACCACTACTCAACCACAGCCACCAAATGCCTATCCGGCTACAAATCAAGCACCATGTACAATCGTGACACAAACTGCTTTGTCTTGCACCTCCATCTCCTATTACACTACAACGCATGCAGCGGGCCCTCTCCACAATTCTGCTACCCCTTCGTGTGCAACCCTCATACAAACCATAGCTCACTGCAACATTCCATGTCAAACTTTGCAAAACGCCTCCTCGGTCAGCGTAGGCGTAGCACCCTACTGCGCTCAAGTCCCCAAACTAACAACGTGCACATCGCTGTCGCCACTTGTCAATCTTCCAAACGCGCACCATTGCGCGACGCCGACAAAAGCCGTTCCTCTTTACTCGTTTCGAGCAGCACCGCCATACACCCCTCCCTCTCAGGCCACCTTGAATGCTCAGGATAAGAAGGGCATTCGACTCCCACCTCCTGCGCCGCCACCACCACCCTACACACCACGTAAAAAGGGAACCGACCCGCCAGCAGCTGGAGAGCGAACACCCGGAGAGAGCAAGCCCAAAGAGGATAAAGATGAGAAGAAAGAAACTGTAAAATGCACCGACACAGCAAAGCTCTGTGAGAGAGCCAGCTCTCTTAAACACAGGGCTAAAACTCCGCCAATTTGTGTGGTGAAGGCAGAAAAGCCGGCCTCTCCCGCCAAGGCCTGTTTTAAGCCCAGCTGTCTCAGCTCAGCCCGGGCACAGCTTGGGGTACTACACAAAATGCTCTGCGCAGGAGTCAACGCTCCCAACAGCCAACATGCTCTCCCTCCAAACCAGCAGGGCTGTTCCGGGGCCAAAGGTTGTGCAGTTTCCGGGGAGAAGCCCCTGACTCCTATACAGGCTGACACGCTGAGGCAGGTGCAGGAGATTCTGGGAGGGTTAGTGTCCGGGGCCAAGTGTAAGTTGGACCCGGCCCGAGTGACAGAGAAGCTCCTGGGTCCCAATGGGCCCTTGCGTGACATTCGGAGCCTGCAGAACCATCTCCACAGCCTAGAGGGGGTCCTGGAGACCAGCCAGAATACCATCAAAATCCTACTGGATGTCATTCAAGATTTGGAGAAGAAGGAGGCTGAGCGAGACGGGTGAGGCAAAATTTTATTGGGTTGCACGGCTGCCTCACGGTACTGAGGTTCGAGGTTCGGCTCTTGACTTCGGCATTCAAATGTGGAGTTTGTTTTCCTTGTGTTTGTATAGTTGTCTCTGGGTATTCTGGCTTCCTTTCACCTCCCCCCAAAAATCATGTTCACTGAAAACTCTAAAATGTACAAAGACGTGAATGTGAGTGTTAATGCTTGTTTGTCTGTATGTGCCAAGCGATAGGCTGGCGACATGTCCCGAGTGTACCACGCCTCTCGCCCAACGTCAGCTGGGATAAGATCCAGCTCACCCATGATCCTAATAAGGACAAGTGCTATAGA
This sequence comes from Phycodurus eques, assembly GCF_024500275.1. Lineage (NCBI taxonomy): Eukaryota > Metazoa > Chordata > Actinopteri > Syngnathiformes > Syngnathidae > Phycodurus > Phycodurus eques. The sequence goes on along the minus strand of NC_084539.1, from coordinate 17,349,412 downwards.
AAATTAATGGATGGATGATTAACATGAACACATAAGTGTCAGAGATGACAGGGTTGCTTAGGGAAGATGAGGCCATCATTGGTAAAGATGTACATTAAAGTAAACACAATATATGCAGCAAAATTACAGTTATTTATTGAAACATAGCAGGAGATTTCAGTCAGATTGGACGATGAAACAATTGTGACATCTACTTAACTGTAACCTTAGCTAAGCTAAATTTTAAGCTAAAAAAAAAACGCAAACATTTCCTTCATAGACACTTGAATAGAAGATCCAGGATTGCTCTCTGCAATCCTAACGAGAGAAGGAATGTAGCATCAACGATCATGTCAAACGCTTACTTAGCTGAGGGTTAAATCAAGGGTTAGTCTGGGATGAAGTGTTGAAGCTTGAGGTCAAATTGGGAGCTGAGCCACATTTCAACGTGTAAATATATGACCGGACGCCTCGGGCTAATGGAGCTGTAAACCCGAACTAGCAGGGATCTCTCCGCTCGGGGCCGGGCGTTGCGCGACGGAGCCATCTGGTCGTCTGCAGCCTGACGTAAAGAAGACTCGGTAGGAATACAGAAGTTATGAAGGGCTGCTCGTGTGCAAAGTCAACGCCAGTGTGTTGCCAGAGTGCATGCTGTTTTATTCCACGACAGCTCATTTCTCACGGTCAAGTCTGACTCTCTCCGCAGGGAGACAAACACATGGGGCCACTCACTAATGTAATCATTAACATTTGAGTCTTAGTGAACCTAACTTACGGTGTACCGGTACTTAAAAACATTGGGCTTCATTCATTAATAAATGCATAGAAATGTTTTTACTATGCGCACAAGTTGCGTGCATAAGCAAATTCTCCAACAAAAGTGCCATGTACTAGTGCTATAAGCGCTTTGTTCTCACTGGTCGGACGTCTTTGGCAAACTAGTAGGAAAAGTGCATGTTACTGGTGAGGAAAAAGTGTCCACTAGTTGACAACTGTGTGCCCTCACGCTTCACCAGCAGTACTAGCAGAATGTATGCCAACTAGTGCACAGTTCTGCCTCACTAGTAACACAAAGTTGTCCTACTATTGTGCAGAAGTCCTGTAGAAATGTCATAAAGCAGTGGAAGGCAATAGCGGAAAAAATGCTAGTAAGACACAATCATTCTACTAGTCCCATGAATTGTCTTAGTAGTGACGATAAAGAATATCCGAATACAGGGACCTTTTGCTGGATATCAAGGATATCGAATAAATGATGAATCGGTGTTCCGTAGACATCTGTTGTGCCAAAGCTATGCTGCAATACCGCTCCACTATTTATACCTCCGCCAACTTTTACCGAACATTGTAAGCATTGCGGGCCCCGAAGGCAAACACGGCGTTGGAGCAGATTGAGCGTCAAGAGGAGGAACATGAAATATCGCCAGGCAGGAAGCACGGAGGGTCGCGGCGGGGGGGAGCATCTGCAGTTATTTTTACGAGCTCTCATGTCAGTCATGCCACAGCAGAATTCATGACGCATCAGACATCGGCCTTTTTGAGAGATGGGTCGCCGCGCCGACATGCAAGAATCTGCGTCTCGATCTCGCGTTAGTGGTTTGGGGATGGCGCTCAACTCTCATCATCGTTTAATTAATCTACTGTAAGCTTCTCAGTCATCTCTGATGCCTTATCGCCGCGACACGATGAGAGATGGACAGATGGCGTCTGAGGCGTGTAAATCCCAATCGCGCATCGTTGCCAGCATGGCACGGACTTCGGAGGCTTCTGCCCGTCTTTTTGCGTCCCACGTGGTGATGAGGCTCGGTCTAATGCATGCAGACTTGACTTTTACCTCATAAGCATTATTTTATGCCCGGAGTGATGTAGTGACTCATGGGTTACGTAACAGCCAGTTGGTGAAGGAAAGGGGGGAGGTTTGGTTGGGGTGAGTTGCGTTCATTAAAAAAATTAGCTGAAGATTGATATTTTTTGTTAACTCAATAGGGGGAAGAACACACGTGCAGGCTCACACACACTCACATTCACAGTCTCACACACACACACACACACACACACACACGCTCACGCTCACGCATGCCCGTACCTCCTCACATACATGTGTGCACACATGCGCACACACACCAAACTCATCCTTTTACCCCTGATATGTCATCTCAATGCTTTTCCACAGAAGACATTCATACCGAACCGGTCAGGACATTGAGAACTGTGGGACTTGCAGGGACTGCGCCTGCATCATTTACAGGTATGCGGATGCACGTGTGTTGTGTGTCTCATGCTAGATTTATGTTACAAGGTTTAAGTGAGACAATCCCAATTTATTTCTTTTTTTTTACTCTCAAATGTCACATTTGTGATATGCGTCAAGGTAGCGTAAAAAAAAAGGGTGGTGGGAGGGGGAGGGGTGTTGGAGCACACAAATCGGATATCTTCAGATTGGAATCAGGCCTCCTACATGTGTGGATAAAAATCCAAAATATATCAGATACCTGCCAGTGCGGGTGCAGCGTAAATGCACAGATGGGATATACACAAAGCCAGCTTGACGTCATCGACATACAGCAATTGGTGACGTGCAAACACCCGCATCTGCTCAAACCACACAAGTAAACACATTAAAAAACATCCACTGTAAGTCTGAAAATTTGACAATATGATATGAACATGCAACATTAGAGTTGTGCCCTTCATTAAGCAAGACAAATGTCTGCCAGTGGAGTAATATGGAGGTTCTATTGTGTTTTTGTACAGTACAGTATAATTGTTCTCTATTAAAACACATAGCAAAAAAATGTGGGTGTTTTTTTGGGGGCGCTGGAACGGATTAATGGCATTTCAATTCATTTCAACAGGGAACATTGATTTGATACACAGTGTGAGTAAATTGGGTTACAAGCTTGGTCACGGAAATAAACTTGCAAGTCAAGGAACCATTGTACTGTGTACGTATTATGTATTTCTGTTTACTGTGTTGAGGCTTATAGCGTTACGTGCAATTTGTGCGTCTGTGCATGCGGGTTGTTTCATGCCGTATGGGATATGTGTCACTTGAAATGGACATTCCCCAAAAATCTGACCTATACATTCAATCGGAATTGGGCACTTGGACCTGCAGTGTAAAAGCAAGCTAAGTGCGGTTATTTGCTGCATCCCTCGCGTTACATGTTAAGGCAACGAGAGCACATTGCGTGTCTCGGCGCGCGGTTATTGTGCATCGCACTGTCATCGCGCATCACATCAATTCGGGGAATTCGGTCTTATGGCTTCATCGCCGCGAAGGGCGTAGAGTCGCTCCCCTGCATGGCTGTGCTCTTGCGTCTCAATAGAGGAAACTACGACGCACCAAGATGTTGGTGTGGAATTAAAATCTAACTAAGCGAAAACACAGCGAAGGCAAAATTGTTGACAAGACACAGAATTTCTGGGAGAAAATCCTTCAGACAGATGAGATTAGGGTTGCACAATTATGGCCAAATTGATAATCATGATTATTTTTTATCAATATTGTAATCATGATTCTAAATCACGATTATTCCTCAACAGGGATAACATTTGTATTTTTATTGCACTGCTTTTCAACAAACAATATGTAAACAGGTTTCATTGCAAAAATTTAACTTTAAACAAGAAAATGGTAGATAAAAAATAAAATTTATCCAAGACGGCCTAACTGAAAAAATATATTACAGAGTTCAATCACAAAGTCCAACTCAATGGAAGCAAATATAGTTTGTCTGTAACCGTGGACATGAAGTGCAAGTTCGCGTTAATGTGAACATTTGGTTTACATTGGATACAGTAAGGGTGATAAAATGCAAGAAAAAAAAAACCCATTTGATTGTATTGTGTAAACAGGGACAGTTTCAATGGCATTTCAAATGAAACATTGACATCTTAAATCTAAAAATGACATTGGTTATTGTTTGAGGTTTAGCTGAAGCGCCCGGGAGTTCCATTTAAATAAAGGTGGAGGTTTTTTTTAACGATACAGCTAACAATTAATTACATCTGCTCGCCAGAAGCTGAGCTGAACTTTATTTGTCTACAGACTAGGTGTCCAGCGAGACCACCTGGTGGTTACTAACTCATAGAACGCACTACCGCAACAACAACAACACAATGAACAGCTCCAAGTCTTGCTGAATATGTTCTGCGTGGGACCCCTAACAATCGCTCCGACATATTGCATAATCACCCCTGCATTTGCTTATTATCCTTTTCACGGCTAGTTTTGAACAGATGTAAGGGGAAAATTGAGGCAAGCCGACGTGGAGGTTTGTATCGGAGTTTTGACACCTGTGCATTAGGGCCACCATCCTTTTTGGTGGAGTCTTTATGTTTAGCAACAAATCCAAATAGTGCTATTAGTGTGCAACAAAGCACTGTGGGGAAAAGAGAGCCGACTTGCACAGGGCTAGCATGGGCAAATCTAATTTGATTATGACTCAGCTGATTGAGCTTTTCACCTCGACACCTCACATGGCAGACAAACAATGTCATAACTCATAGAACGCACTACCGCAACAACAACAACACAATGAACAGCTCCAAGTTCCTCATCCATCCTCTTAACTGCAAGTCTGGGCGAAGGTGGCAGGTGCACGAGTCGGACTGATGCCGTCGCACGATTAGATTTAGCGGCGCGCCCGTCGCCTCATTAGTCGGGCACGCTCATATAAATGCTTCCTACGGCTACGCGACGTCGTTGACATTCGCCTGATTGGCAAACAAATGTAATCGTTCCCCGAGTCGACTTACAATAGATGACCACCTTCCTCCTGGATCGACCCAGTGATTTGTTTGTAAAGTTTGCCCAGCTGTGACTGCATCAAAGGAAGATTTAAAAGTATCAAATTCAAACAGTGGTGCCTTGAGATACGAGTTTAATTTGTTCAGAGACCACTCCCGTATCTCAAAACATTTGTAACTTCATTCATTTTTCCCCACTGAAATGAATGGAAATGCAATTAATCAGTTCTCGCCCACCCAAAACACATCAAATTCATTTTCGTCAATCATGTTTTCTTCAGCAAGGAAACCACTGAAGCGCACTCGACGCTTCACGATAGGCTGTTGAAAATGGAAGCAAAGTATTCAGTGTTTCGGTGGCACTTTTGAACACGTCATTGCCTGAAGTGCGATAACTCGCCAATGCCAGCGTGACGGTCGTCGAAATATATCGATTGGTAATGTATACACAACCGTGTCCGCTCAAACAACACAAATAAACACCTTTGCAAAAACACCTGCTGTAAATCTAAATTACAATTACAAATTACAGAAAAGCATGGACAATTATTGATGGCCAAAACAGGCTACATTAAAGGTTTGTCTCATCGTTAAATAAGCTAAATAATGTGGAGTAAGTGAAGGTTAGCCTCATTTAAACAGGTTGGGTGGAGCGAGGCGGTCGAAGCTAGGGAACCCACTGCACCTCTAAAGTAATGTTATTTTGTTTTTATTATGACCATGAATACAATCCCCCTTTCCAAATTGTTGTTACATAGTTTTATAGTTTTCAGAGATGGTGAATCTTTGGTTTCTGTTTGCTGTAAACTACCATCATCGGAGTTATACATAAAAAAACACACATGAAATATCACATGACATATTTCACTCAATGTGTGTAGTGCATCTCTGTACTATAATATGAGTTTCACTTTTTGAATTGAACTACCTAACTAAATGTACCTTTTAACGCTATTCTAATTTATTAAGATGTACCTGTAGTAATAGTAGTAGTGGGAGTAGTACAGGTGTTCAAAACTCCAGCTTGAAACTAAGTCGATGTTCATCCTAGCAGATAGGACCATTACAGAGCAGGAACATCACCTTTGAAAAAGTGATAATAGATGCATCTGGATTGAAACGGTTTGGATCATTTCTTGCGCTCTCCTAATAAGACATTAGTCATCATCATCACACCGTGCTTTCACGGATCAGATGAGACGATTCCGCTGGGTCGTCCGTCAAGCCTCCCGTTAATTCGCGATGGGGCGGATTGTCTGCTCGGCCAAGGTGATGGGGGAAGAAAAAAGTGTGTGCGGTTGGGGCCCGGGGGACGAGAGGTGTAATGGAGAAGCCGTAATATCCGACAGGACAGATTCCATCAATTAAAAAAAAACGAAAAGAAGAAGTGAAGCTGAAGAACATTACATCAGTGGAAATGAAACGATCCCACAGGGGGAGGGAAAAAGAGTTTGGAGGAATGCGAGTGATTTGAGACCAGAATGTTGCCTTCACCCCACTTTGACCCAGCAGGCGCATCAAATGCAACAACGTTTTGAAAGCTCCTGAAAAACATCAATCCAAGCGCTATCTTCACGGCTTATCCTTCTTGAACATTGGAAACAAATTTCAGCTATGATTTTGCATCCCAGACAGCGCCACCCTTATTTATACAAAAGCAGCAGATTGTATTTAAAATAGAACTTGTACAGTGGTACCTTGACTTCACTTACTTTAATCCATTCCGTGACCAAGATCTTAATTTAATTTATTCATGCATATCCTGTATATACTCATATAGAAAATCAATATTTCCCATTGAAATAGAGCCCCTAAGAATTTGCCACCATTTTTCTCATACTTCTTTTTCATAAATAAAAAGTAGCACTGTATTGCATATAAACAAAATAGCTACAATAAAAGAGACTGTGAAGAAATGAACTGGTTGTATAGCGCAGTTACGATACGTAACATTGCCAGTTAGTCTATGTGAGCATCTGGACGTGAGTTTTGGCCAACCGCAGCTCATTTTGTGTTATATTGTTTTCGAATGTTTGTGCAGTTCAATAAACAGCTAAAACTGCATTGAAGAATGTGGCTCTTCTGCATTACAGCGAATCAAATTTTGGCTCACAACACAAGTGAAACAAAAAAATCAACCATGCGCCTTGTAACTCGGAAAAACTGGTTAAGTACCCGTCGAACCGTATTACTCCACAATGTCACGTAGAGCCTGAAGTCGATTAATTGCTAATCACGATTTTTGGGGGCTTGAAAAGGAGGCATAACTGCTTGCAGCAACAGATGAATGTGTTGAATAAAAAATAGTTTGGCACCTTAATTGATTTTAATTGTCTCCTATTTCTAATTGGACAGCTTTGCTAAATGAGGGAGAATTAGTAAGTGTGAGGGGTGGGCAGGCAACAGCAGGATTTTGAATAACTTTTCATCCTAAGCTATCAAAGTGGAAGGAAAGGGGGAAATTATTCCTCTGCACACGGCGATGTCTGTGATTATTTGTAAACACTGAAAATTCCCACCATGCAGAACCCACTCCTGTGGCGTGGTCAGATCGAGGAAACGTTTGCCCAAGCGGCAAGCACACTGAGCAAGATACATTTGTCTCTTGCCGTAAAAAACGCTCTAACGTGTTCTGCATAAATTGAGAAAAATGACATGTCCATTATTGGTCAGTCCCCATGCGTGTCTGTTATCTTTTACAAATGATGGCTTGCTACCTTGGCAATGCAATGTTTATGGTTCAACAAATAATGTTTTTTTTTTTGGGGTGGGGGGGGGGGGGGGGGTTCCTGAAATGTGATTGTTTTGGAGATGCGAATCCCCCCACCCCCAAAATCCCAGCAATATGTAATATATAGGAAAATACACTTCCTGCATACAATGAACAGTGTACCCCCGCAATTCGTGGGGGGTAGGGACCGGGCCGGAACCTGAATAGCAAAATTCTGTATATTATTGAAGCCCATTATAATTGCACTGAAAAATTTGTGACTAAGCTGGGAAAAACTGCTGCCAATAAGCATTTTCAGGGGCTGTTCCCCCAAAATAAAGAAAACACAAAGGAAAAAAACACAAAAAACAAATGGAAAAACAAGAGGAAAAAAATTCAAGATTTATTATTATTTGTTTTCAATTCAGTAAATAGGTGAATCCGCAGGCTCCAAACCGTGAGTATTAGGGCATCCATTTTAATGGGATCCAATAATGCTCAGTTTTGTTCGAGCAATATTAACTGAACAGTGTTTATTTGTAGTGTTGCAGTTTGCAGTGTACTCTTTATCTGAATAATCTAAGCATAAAATGAACACTACATCTCGCTTAATGATACAGGGTGTTTAAGTGTGCGGCTTTGTTCTCTGGACTTCTTTCCAAGGCAGAACTTATGTAAAAATGCTAATGCTACTTTGCATGCAAATGCAGCTGGCGACAGAACATTACATTTTGAACACTTTGTACCCGAGAAGGAATCCCTCCCTAATTAGCGCTCAATTATTTGTTCAGCCTTTAAAAAATAAAGGCCTCATATCACGGCGAGAATAATGCATGACACTTCCAAGACTATTTATCGGGCACCGGTGGCGCATTGATCACGTATTAATATGTGGATTCCGATTGTGTGACCATGCAGCAGAGTTAATTACCCCCCCCCCACGTGTCATCATTCTTGTTGCTAATGGCCAACGTGAGAGTAAAGTCGAGTCTAACAAGGAGCTGTTGTGCTTAATCCCTGCGGAGTGCAGCCTAATCAGATCTGCACTCTGCTGCTTTATCGCAGCTCTTCCTCACTCGGTTGCTCCATCACGCATTTGGCTGGAGGAGCTCCACGAGCAGCTGCTTGCACGTAGATTAATGACTCAGGACCCGACGTTTGCGGCCAAAGTAAAAGTCCACCCGGTGTTTTTTTTCTTTTTCTCTTTTTTAAAGGCAATCCGTCATCGCCTGCGCTGAGCGGAAGATAATTGAGTAAAGGCTGCAGCGGGGAACTGTTATTTTTGAAATTGCAACTCACAACACACAAATAAACCGCCCAGGACGTTAAGTCGAAGCTAACGACTTGACTGCTCACACAGTGCGGCGGGTAGTACCAGTCGGTACTATTACTCTTAAATCCTGCCAATGATGGTAATGCACATTTCAATCTGACCAGCAACGTACTTTGACATGTAGCAATATCCTTAATTTGCACATGCAGTGAAGGGAAAGGTATTAGGGATACCTGATCATCGCGCACTGATTGGACGCAATGACAAGTGGTGCCCAAGGATACTGCCTTTACAAAAAATAATAATAGTAATAATGTCATTTGCTCAGATTGCATTTGTAAAACTCTGTACTAGGGCTGTCCCTATCAAATGTTTATATAAGCGATTATGCTAACAATTATTCCACTGGTTCATCACATTTATTTTGCATTAAAGTTTGTTGCTAAATCTTTTTTTTTTTCGGATTAAAGTTTATTCAATGATTATTGTTGTTCATTTGGCTTTGTTTAATCATCAAACAAAAGCAACTAAACAATTAAGTAATATAACACGAGAGGGAGAGATGTACTCATCAACCATTTTGAAAGAGCTACTTCTTGAGTACTGATTAATGTGAAGGGCTACTCATTTGATTTACACTTCTGAGGCTGATTCAGGTTCAACGACATGCCAGTTACAGGTTGTTTATATTACGGCTGCAAATAACGATTATTTTCGCAATAGATTAAACTGACAATTACTTTTTTTTAATAAATGGATTATTATTCAGTTACCGGTTTTGGTCTGTAACATGTCAGAAAATAAACAAACATGTTGATTGCTGTTTTCCAAAGTAAAAGCAGATGTTTGCAAAAGTCTTATTTTGATTACCGTTAATCACAGTCTGCTATTATGTATAAATCTGAGAATAGTTATTGTTCAGGTGCTTAAACCAGGACAATTTTAAACTAAACAATGGCTCAAAATAATTAAACAATTATCAAAATAGTTGCCGATTAATGTGATAATCGATTATCTTATCACTGTCATTTTTATTATGGAAAATCCCTTGTGAGACATGTGATACAAACTCAACACAAGCAGTTTCTCTTCCAGTTGTGTGCCAGCTTGTATGCACACAGCACTTCCGCGTTTAAGGTACGGAGGCGTTGTAACCTCCGGACGCCAGGCAAACGCATAGTGACAACATAGGGAACGTGTTGAAACTCAAACCGAGTTGACGCTGAATATAACAGCAAACGAGCGAGCTATCCCTTCCTCCTTAAAAAAAAAAAAAAAAAAAAAAAAAAAACTTTTGATGAAATTGCAACCTCAATAATCACCAACATTGAAGTATTGAATATACCTGTTACCCAACCCCACGTTATCAACATCCAATAATCTGGGTTTAATTTAAATCTAAAGGGGGGAGTGGGGGGGGGGGAGGGGGGTTCTGTAATCTATTGGTATGTATGTACCTCGCTTTGGAGTCCAGTTTTTCTCAGATTTGGTTTTAGTGTGAAAGCACTCTGTCTTTGGGCAACTGAAACTCTAAGTTGACAAGTCTTCTCAGTCTCTCACATTGACTCTGAAATTACTTTGCAAGTGCGTCTCATTTGTCAAAGACAGCCCTGATCAGCATATGCGTGCTAGGCGCAGCAGTGGTACGCCGGAGGACTCCTTCACCGGGCCTGCAACACATGTAGGACCAGAGTTTATCGACTCACGCGAAATCTACGGGGAGTGATGTCGATGAACATTTTGTGACAGCGCCTACAGTAGCGACTCATCTCAAGCCCACTCTCACCACACACCCGTCATGAATCAGCGCTTCCTGACGCACATCCGCACTGACACGACATTCCGTCCTGGCACGCCGCCCTTCGATTGCCGAAGACCAGAAAGGGGGTTGAGGAAGTGCAGGAAGGAAACTAGGTTAACTCTCAATAGCTCAACTTTTTACTCTCGACACGCAGTCCTCCATTCACTGCACCGGATCTGTACCCCTCTCAGATAACACATAGTCAAATATTCATCGCCATTAAAACTTAATCACAGAAGCTTTTAGGCTTTAAAAAGTAATAATGAAGTGGGGGAGGATACCAGGCTACAAGATGGACGGATGGATTTTGGTGAGGGACTCTGCGGACAAATCAGTTTGTTAATAAATGGACGATGACACTATGTAAGGATGACTGCCATACAGTAGACATAGAGGTACCTTGACGTACGAGTGCCCCGATTTCCAGATTTTCAAGCTTGGTCGATTTTTGTTCTGTGTTGCGAACCAAGATTTGATTTACAAGCGAGCTTCAGATACGCCGGAGCTCAAGTGAAGTGACTAGTACATTGTTTGCTGTTCATAACCTCGAAATGTTGTATGTCGAGACAGTCCAAAACCGAGGACATTTTGGTTGTGTAGTTAGTGTGTAGTCCAGAAAACAGACAAAACATTTTCCCCATTTAACCAAAATGATGAAAACAGTACAGTGATCCCCTGTTCATCGCAAAAGTTACGTTCCAGATCCACCAGCAGTAGGAGAAAGATTAATCTGTTTAATAATTCCACTTGACAGGCTGTTAAGGGGTGTAAAAAGGGAGAGGTCGGCCATATTTCCCACTGGTATGACATCCCAGTGGCTTCAGGAAGCAAAAATAATTAAACAAACTGTGGTCACAGGTCTGTTGGAGAAGCAGATTATTTATGAGGATTATGACGGTGAAGAGGAGCGTAGGGTTACGGTTAAGGTTAGGAGAGTCCATAAAACAGAGAGTGCCTTCTTGTGCCGCGTGACAACGTATTTTTATCCCGCTGCACAAATTACTTCCTTTCGCGCCATTCCTAACCTCGAAACATCGTATGTTGGACTGTCGTAAATCCCCTTTCGACGGCGAGCGAATGGATGGAGGAATTCATGATACGTAGATGACTGAGGGATGGATCCACAGACAAGCGCATGAGCGGGTTGATGGACAGCAGCTGGATGGATGTGTACTGATGGGCGAATGAATGACTGGTCGATAGTCAGGTTGATTGCTTCTATCTGCTTCCCTAAGTGTTTCCCCCTCATCTCGGTCCTTCTTCCATCACCATTCATTCACTACTCAAAGTGGCCCAGGCAGACATTTAATAAGGCATCAAATGCTCTCCACGTTGTTCCAACACTGGCCCGGAGCTGCTGACAGCTCGTCTTTGTCTGGGATTCATCCAGGGGAACGTGGCATTTCACATACAGAAAGAGTGATCGTTCCCCCCGAGTACATAGCTTGGTCTTGCATCCTTCACACACACAAGCCGCTTCCTACTTCCGTGCCTTCAATATAAGTCTATTTCACACCCAAACGCGTGAGGGACGACGAGCACAGCAGCCAAAGCCGTGTTGCTGAAATGCGAACAGCGAGTGAGGGGCGTATGGGAGAGGAGAAGGCACTACCTGCAGCTTGCTGCTTTCCATCGAAGCCAAATGAAGTGGAACAAGGCAGCTTTATTCAGGGAAACCCACACGTGCGCTATAAATAACGGCATGCAAATGAGCGGCAGTCTGTCCAAACGAAATCTGCACGTCAGTGTACGCGCATTAAGACAAGCACCAGTAAATTACAGACGAACCCCTCCTCATGTTCACGGTCACCGGGATATTTCAGAAGCACAATCCCGCCTTGGGCCGTTCATTAAACATTGACAATCCTCTGACATTACCATAACCGCCAGTGAAAAGAGCCCACTTCCTGGGAGATAAGATGAATTCCCAGGAAAGTAGTGAGGTTAAAAGGAAGGAGGAGTGGGGGAACGTGTTTCTGTATTTGAAGAGGCAATGAAGCGAGGCGAACAGAACTGATATGAATTTTGAGAGGCAACTCTTTCGTGGACCAGCTCACTTTCCTACGAATTACACCCATATTGAAATATTATGCAAATCCCAAGTACGTCCAATGCAAACATGCAGCATCAGTGTCGAAAGTTGGAGTTGATAAATGGGAGAGCGTGTTTCTTATCGCCTGCAGTCAATCTACCGTTTCTCAGCAGCCTCAACCAGGGATGTGAATTTTAGGAATATAAGCACACTTCGTTGGGTAAAATAGCAAGGGATGGAAAGGGGTGCAATTGATTGTTCGATGAACTCGCAAACGGGGCGGTGGAGCGATCGGTTGTTTGATGCAAAGTTGTGGACGGGTTAAATTTGGCTAAATTGACCATGTGAGGGCAGGGATGCACTGGTTACTTGATGAACTTGTCAAGGATTGCGATTGGTTGTGAGGCCAACTTGTCGATGGCGAGGGTGCAATCAGTTGAAGATGCGTTTGATTGGTCATTCAGTGAACTTGTTGATAGTGCACTCGGTTGCTCAGTGAACTTGTCAAGGGCGTGCAGTTGGTTTTCTGGTAAACTTGTTGACGGGATGGTTCGATCTGTCGCTCTGCACTAAATTGTCGATGCAGTGGTTACGAACAGTAGTTGGGAGCAATATTGTCGACGGTTATTCGGCGCGAAGGTCTCGATGGAGGTGCAACCGCTTGTTCGACAAACATTTCAACTGGCGGGGATGTGATCAGTTGTTTGGTGCAAAGAGGTCATCGGGGGTACATTTGGCTGGAATGTACTGTAACCCCATTTTCAGAAATAGCAGCCACATGATTACCATCCATATGATTTTGCATTCATTTGCATTTAAAAGGCCAAGTTTGTAGATGGGGTTAAACTTGAATCATTCTGATCTAATAACGACTTTCTACTATTTCTAGCCTTAAATGAGGTCACTTTGTTTCATACAAAGAAAGTGGTGGAACAAGAAAGGAAGGCAGATTTCAAATGTATTTCTTTCTGCGTCCATACATGTTTGATGCTTCAACATACATGATGTAAATCAAAGGCTCTTTACTTGAGCAGTCCGCGGTCGGCCGGCCTATCGATTAATAAGGTTAAGTCCCCAGAGCCGATACACCCGCAGGCAATCCTCAAGATTGGTTTTACTCTTTCCAACACACCGTCTGTCCATATCTGACGAGACATTGATCCTCTCACAACTACGCATGGCCTCCTCCGACCAATAACACATGGAGGCGGCTGAGAGAAGAAGAGATAACTTTCAACGGATAGAAACCCGACACATACAAGCTGCTGCGCTTTCAGTATAAATGAATGTGAGAGACATATTTTCACTCTCTGAAGAAAGATTTGTCAAGATTCTTGACTTTGACCTTTCTCTAACGACTCTGTCAGAGCTTCCAGACCTGCTTCTTTGTGTGTGTGTGTGTGTTCGTGTGCGCCACACAACGGATGAGGCGGATAATGGAGAAGTGGTGTGTGTGAAACGTGTAAAAGGGCAGGCCAGGCAGTTCTTCTGCAGTAATCCATCTTTACTTCAGGGCTGAGCCGCCGCGCAACAGGCGCCTCGCGGGGGACGAGGATACACACCGAAGGCGTCGGCCTCATTCTGAACTGTGCAGATGAAATGTACAACCAGCAGTCGTCGGGGATTTGGCGGCTGGGGGCAAGGGGAATTATTTGTTCTGTGTGCGGTGCTCTTTCACGCAAACCCCAAAAAGAGAAGATTGGGCTAAAATCTCTTTACCTATTAAACAAGATGGGCTTAGATGCTGTAGTTTAGTTTGAACTATAGTGGTACCTTGATTTATGAGTTGAATTCATTCTGAGACTAAGCTTGTAACTCAATTTACTCATATTTCATTTTTCCTACTAAAATGAATGGAAATGCCACTGATCCGTTTCAGGAAAAAACAATACTCATTTTTCTTACGTGTTTTTAATAAAGAAAATAGCAACGTCTTGTATAAGAACAGTATAATATGATAAAAGTAAAGAAAAAAAAGGTTTTTATAAAGTTTAATTACTGTACATACTGTCGTATTTGTGTGTTGGATGTGCGCCTTTAAGGGGCGTGGCCGAAGGAGTAATGTCAGGAGCTGGAGTTAGGTTGGCCGGTTATTTCAGTGCTGCTACCGTATAGTTCTGAGGTTCAGCATTCGAATCTCGACTGTGGCCTTCGTGTGCTGAGTTTGCATGTTCTGCCCATGCTTCTTCCCACGTTCCAAAAGCATGCGTGTTAGGTTTGAATTTAAGACTTGAATGTCCATATGTGTGAATGATTGTTTGTCTATATATTTTTTTGCAGGATCTCTGTGTGAACAAGGCTTACAAAAACACACTGAGAATGTAGTACAGCAGCTCTACAGTTTCATCAACGATTAAATCCTTGTCGTCGAAGGGGACACTAAATAAAACTGTGACCAGTGTTGCGCACACGTGAAAAATATCCGCTTCGCTGGTGAGGTTACAATAATCCTTTCACAAAACAGTGCAGCCATGATGTCCAGTGTTGGTTTTATGTGACAGATGTACTGCCGGGCGTGAAAACCTGAGCAGCCAAGAGGCGCGAGGAAAAAAAAAAAAAAGGAGCGCTTGTTTTGCCGTCATCACAGCGCTCCCAACTGGCGGCGACGCCGGGTTGCCAGATGGTGCCCATCACCGTGAGGAGGTGGGGGATTGGGGGTGTAGGGAGGGGGATGAGGGGAGCACTGCCTCATGTGGATGATGTGTCATATAAATACTAATCACGCTTGAAACCTGCCCACGGTTAAATTAGATCCCTAAAGCTCTTCCACTCGCACCCACTCACTCCGAGCTGCTTGCCAGTGGTGGGAAATAAAAGTACAAATACTTCATGACATACTTAAGTAGATTTTTCAGGTATCTGTACTTCACTTGGAGTATTTATTTTTCAACTGACTTTTTAATTTTACTCCCAACATTTGGTAAAACAGATACCTTCACTAAAAAAATGACATCATCCAGGGTCCACATCTTGATTGCGTGAGATCTTGTGCTCTTATGAGGTGGAAAAAAAACGATATCGGCGATGCGGAGGACGTGAACCAAGGAACATTAATGACGACTGCAACTGATTCAGGGTTGCAAGATATTCAACATCCAAGAAGAATCATCACCATCATCGTCTTTATTGTCATAAATACAGTGGTGCTTTGCGATACGAGTGGCCTGACATTTTTTGAGAATCTTTGCTTTGAGTTCATACATCCAATGTGTCTGTTTTTCACTTGTTATCATTAGCTAATTTAGTTTTTCTTTCCTCGTTCACGCTAGCAAAGCTATGGCAACACATTGTTTCGATAAGTAGAGTCAACGCTAGCTCACGCTTAGCTTAAAAACAATGACAACATGAGACGTAATGTTTTCTTTCTTCTCTTCTCTGTTTTTTTTCCTTGTGCCAAGTTAAAATGGTATTGTATATAATTGACAGACATTCAGTTTTGCTTTTTACTTTTGTACTTAAGTACGTCCCAGAGTCTGTACTTTTTACATGATTGAGATGAATCTGTACTTTTACCAGAGTCTTTTTTACAGCAGTATCTGTGTGAGTGAGATTTTTGCCACTTCTGCTCATCACGTGTATTGTCGTAAACGCACCGCATCCCGTTTGGGTCAGTTCGTGTGGGAGCAGATGGCGAAGACACCTTGAGCCGCAGTGGGGCTATATTCAGGTTATACACGCTGCCGCAATCTTTCTTCCTCATCACGACAGGGTGAAGGTCCCCTCGCCTCCAAAAGTCCGGCACAGATTGCAGTTATTGTAGAAACACTTTGGGCCCGTCTCACCTCAAAGGCTCACGGAGGAAGCGAAGTGCACATGAAAAATGGAACAGATTGAAAAGAGCACAGAGCTACGTTGAAAGGACTTCAATGCACTCCTTAGTGGAATGGAAGGGGGATGATTCAGATGTTCCAAACTTTGCACGAGCAAATCTTCTCTTGACCTTTCTGTTAGCTGACTACTACCTGAAATATGACAGCCATTTGTTAAACAAAAGAAAGAAAAAAACCCTTCTAATTTGGCATAAAAAGTGCCCCACCTGATCCAGTAGATGGTGCTGTGATGAAAAAGGGTTGCCACATTTAACCTGCTGAGTTGCGATTACATTTTCAAAATAAAGGCGCATCGCCTCAAAAAGAAAACTTCATTTTCTCATTTGCAGAGAGTACTAGGTGTTTATTTGAGGGAGGCATCGATTTGAGAGGAGGCCTTTATTTGGACAGATGCTTGTGTAAGGCAAACGTTGAAAGAACGTCAATGGACGCCTAAGTGGAATGGATCTGTCGTGTTTTTTGGGGTTTTAGGTATTTTAGTGAGTTTTAGTTTTAGGAAACTTTGCTAAAGTAAACCTTCTTTGACATGAACTTTCTGTCAGCTGAGTACTACCTGGAAGACGAAAGCCACTTGTCAAAGAAAATGTTTTGTTAGAATCTTTTATGTGATGTGGTTTTATCATGTTTATTGCTCTTATTTCCCTGTCCTTTCTCTGCTGCGAGAGGCAGCGGATCCTTGAGTGTTGTTGAAACACTCAGCTGTCAAATCTTTCCCGCTAAAGCAGCGATCAGTCAATACCTAAATAATGCACGCGGCGCATCATTTAGCAGCCATTTTATCATCCTCATAACCACCGCGTGAAGCAAAAATAATTTCACCCCGGTAAGCGAAGGCGCAGCATCCCCATCACGGCAACACAGGGATCATTTCTGTGGGCGGCCGCTGGCTTGACTTGTTAGGACAGACTGTGTCAGCACACCTCAGCGCATATGTTGCACTAAATTTGTCCCACAACAGAGACGCTGAAACAGTAGATTTCGCTCCAATTTCCTCAATAGCAGCAATCCTGGCGGAGTGACACTTCAGTGCCTTTGCGCACAAACACACACACACTCAATCTCACACTCTTGCACGCACATTCTCCCTGCCAGATTTGCCAAAGCTACTTCTGGTGTAAGATTCTATCCACTTGCAGCGCAATAACTGCTCTTGAAAATGCAGGTGTACTGTAGACTGCATAGACTACGTATAATTGAAATCCAACGGCATGTTCACAAGGCGTACAGAAACCCACTGTTTTCCAAATTACTCACAACATAATTAACTTTTCTCCCAGCTGTATTCAACCTACATTTAAGTACAAGTCACGCCAGCAAGCTACACTATGAATTCCAGATCATTGCATTGCAATGCTGGGGACGTCCCGCAGTAAAGAGGCTCTACAAAAACGCTGCAAACTGCGAGCTAATTGTGCACTTTGGGGGATAAAGACTCAGAATATTTCCCTGAGATTGCACCCAAACAATAGTGGACATTAAATAATTATGAAACATAACACCAAATAAATGTTACTGTGTTGTAAAAATACCTCACCAGTGATGAGGTGTGCAATCTCAGGGAAACTGTGTTGTAAAAATACCTCACCAGTACCTCACCTAGGAATGTTGTAAAAAGAATCATTTTGATACTATAATCATTTGCAGCTAACTATTTTCAGAAATCATTAACATGAACAGCATTTTCAATTAATAATGATGTATGATTGAATTCATGTATAATAATTCAATTAAATGTTATTTTTTGCATATTTGTTATTGCAGAAGTGTGTATCAAACTGGTAGCCATTCGCATTAATCAGCACATACTGCGCTTGTATCAAGTTTGTGCTCGCAAGTCAAAGCACACAATTAAATAAAATAAAAACAAAAACAAAAATGAAAAACTTGTCAATTGGATCACTCGTATCTCAAGGCGCCACTGTGTATGATATCAGAGCATCTACTCGAGGTACAAAATATGGCTCCTGAAATGCTAGGCCTTGGCAGATGTCTCCAAGCGTTTTCATCTTTCAACATCCCGGTTAGTCGTTTGTCCAACCACGAGCTTCGTCGGTGATATTCGGCGCCGCTTGTTCCCAAGCGACACATTTTACTAAACGGGTTTCTCCGAGCAGCGAGTGACAGATGCCTCGCCCGTCAGCTGGGACGCCTCCCAAAGTAAACCAAAGCGGTGACCGGGACTTTGCGAGGAACAGATTTTCTCCCCACAGAGCGGACGGATTGCAGCTGCCAGCCTCACATTTGGCTGCTGTTGTTATGTATTTGAACTTGCCTCATTTGTACACTTTGCACAGCATCCCCACCTCGCAAATGGAGTCCACGGAGTAATCGACGACAGGACCACAATGGCGGGTCTTCAGTTGAATGCGTTTATTTGCTTGCATTTCCCCAGTAATCATTCATCCTTTCACTCGCTCTTTGCCAAGCTATTTGACGCAGCGTCTGATCTTTAACCCGCAGCATTCTTCATCCGCTGTCTGTAAACAACACATTGTCTTATTTATTCATCGACATGCCAGCATGCCAGCGTGTCTGTGGTTGCTCTGAAAACCCTACGGAAAGGGTCAGAGGTTTACTAATAAGGTTGTGTGCAATACAAACACGTAAATGCTTTGATGAAACTCCGAGGTGGCAAAGGTACTCATACTGTGTACTGAAGTAGTCGTAAAGATACTAAAAAAAAAAATAATAATAAAAAATGAAAATACGGTGATGTCCTTCCCCAGTGAAATTAATGGAAATCCAATCAATCTGTTCCAGCACCCCCCAAAAAACAAATTATTTTTAAAAATGTTTTATATCGGACAAGTTGCACTTAATAGTACTGTCTGTATAAAAACACTCAGTAATAACATTTGCTCTCCACATAACCAGGGAACACAAAATAGGACTGCATATCTTTGTCCTTCTTTGTTTTGCTTCTGCAAGGTTTATTAGCAGTTGGTAAACCGACCTAATGGTGCATAAGCGGAACCAACTGATATTGTCCTTCCATTATAAGGAAATCTATGTAAATTGATGGCGGCCGGATGTCATTAAGTTTGCTAGCAGTGGGGCCCGTATCTCAAAAAAGTCAAGGCACTCATCATCTCAGAGCACCACTGTACTGTGTCAAAGTACTCTCATAAAAGTAGAAGTGCTGATTCAACTCCTTTACTGAAACAAAAGTATTTTTAAAAAGTACAGACTCTTAGTAACTAATAACAAAATTGTTTTCCTCTTATTAACTTGCATGGTGGTCCTACTGAGAAGGAAAAAATATCCCTTAACACAACTATGCTACAAGCCAAATACTCACAGGACTGAAGTGACAGCGGGTCCAGAGCAAAAGAACAACAACAACAAAACAAATGGTAAATTAGCTCACGATAACATCTGAAAATCACATCAGATTGAAACTTTTTAAAGGCCAGAAGCTATTGTTGTTTAGGCTGGCACAATTCATTCTGTCGCTGTTTTTTTTCCCGCTATATAAAGTCCCAAGATCTCAATCAATCGAGAGCCCAACTGCAGTTGATGTTGCCTTTCTCTAGTTACATATTTTCTGCTTTGTGTCGTCATTTGCGGAGGTTGGGAAAAATAAAGGTAGTTTGACAAGTAAGGTGTTTTAGAATGCAGGGAGTAAAAAGGTTGTCAGAATAAACAGTATTCAAGTAAAGTACAGATAACTGATAAATCTATTTGTACTTTGTTACTTCCTACCACTGATGAAACTATGCCAAAAAGACAACGAGATGAACACAATGTTGAGTTTATATATATATATATATAGTTTTGACTCGCTGCCAAGACCTTCAGTGCTCCTTGAGCAGCCTCCAAATATTCTCAATAATAAATGTCGCTGTCTTAAGCCGCGATGTGTTGTGACGATCCGACTGCTTTTAGCGTCCCGCGATTAGCCGGAATTAAAAGGTAAATTCCACTCCTACCTGAGATGACTGGATGATGAATCCCCGAGGGATGATTTATGCATGATGAGGCCTATCCTTGTTCAGTTGCCTCCTCCTGCTTGCTGTCTTTGAGGCTTTTGTTCCTCATCTTCAATTTCAATTTTCCTCCAATCCTCCTGGGATTTGATTGGTGGCTCGATGCAACATTGATGATTGTCTGTGAAAGAACAAGATAGCACTTTAATGTTCAAGGTACAATGATACAGTCCCCTTTCTGCACCAGGGATAACGCCGGCTATACTAAGCACCTGCTACAAAAACACCCTCCACAAACAGAGCGGAAATACCATGATTAAAATGCCGCCATGAAAGTACTTGTCATTTTAAGTAGCGCTTGAAGAAAATGTGTCATGGGCCATGTTTTGGTTGACTTTGCTTTGATTATATTTTAGTTTTTGTTTTTGTCATGTTTTTCCCTGTATCCCATGCCATGTCAATGTGTAGTCTTGCTCTTTTGGTTTTCGTTTCCACCTGTTCTTGTCAGTCGTGTCCGTTGTGTCTACCAATCAGTTTCTCCAGCCACTAGTGTCTCGTTCAAGTGTTGTCTCGTCAGCTTGCTTGTACGGTATTTACTTCCCTGCTTTCTTTCAGTTTGGTTGGTGCATTGTCATCTGTCGTTATATCCCATGTTTCCTTAGTCCTTTCATGGTTCTTAGTGGCAAGTGGTTTGTTTCTTTGTTACTTTGAATTTTGATTTTTGGACTTTGTTAATTTAGTGTTTGGTGTTCCATGTTCGCCTTTTTTTGTTTTTGAAATTTAATACCTTTTTGAGCCTCCTGTCTTGCTTCTCTGTACTTGGGTCCTCCACATTTTGACTCCACGCCAGCACCACCAAAACCCAATTGTGACAGTAGGAAAAGTTAAGTACAGTAAACCCTCAAGGTGCATATTCCCCCCCGTTTCTGCAGAGCTCCTCAAGCCCTATGTAACAGTTCACGGGGTTGTGCCCGCTGTATGTATTTCTCCCCTGTAACCAAAAAGTGTGAGAACACCTTGTCGAGTAGTGTAAAAAAAAAAAAAAAGAAGAAAAAAAATGCGGCATTGGGTTGTTGTTTTCTGTTATACGGGAATAAATCTGAGAGTCCTCTACCAGGCCCTGCATCGCCACAATGGTGGGAGTCCTCATATTTATTCCAAGCATCTGCTGCTGCTGCCGTGTGATGAGAAACACCCGCTAACTAGGCTACTGCTTAATAATAAGCAGGAATAGCAGCAAAAGAAATGGCCAAAAAAAAAAAAAAAAACGCGTGGGTTCACAGCAGGAAGCAACACACTGCTAGGTGATATCAGTCACATGACTAAGTGTCATCCATTGGTGTTATTTCATACTTTTTGTCATTTCAGAGACATTCAACATTTTAGCTCTAACATTAGCGTTGACAGCCTTGCTATCGAAAAAATTGTCTTGGGAAATCCTTTGAATGCTAAATTATTGGCTGTTACGTGAATTCTCTCGAAGTGAATGATTGTCAAAGTGTGGTACGAGTACCACGAGTGGTATGCGGGCTCCCTATAGTGGTGCGCGAAAGAATCACTGCATATGTACAGTTCCGTTTTATTTAACTTTTAAATTATAAGATTTGCATTGATCTTTAAGAGCTGTTTGTTTTTAAACGTGATGTTTCTGTTCATGGTTAAGCATTGTTAGATATATATTTTTTTATTTTGGTAGGTTTCTACATCCTGTTTTCATTCCCATTCCGCTTAGCTTGATGGGACTATATTGACCAACTTGTGTTGTTTGATAAGAAGAAACGCTGAGTGAAGATGTAGTCTGCTACATGAGCTTCTTGGGCTAGCAGGTTAATCAATAGTAGTGATGGTTCTGTTCAATGTTTCATACTGTTTTTATTTGGATAGGTTACTTCCTATTGTTCTCATTCACGTGGCTTGACAGGACTTTTTGTAAACAAAAGACATTCTGTGATGGCACGAATCCCAAAACATTGGTTATTATGCTGACTGACTCTGAAGAAAATGAAGCACCGTGATAAAACATAAACATAGCTTATAAACCATGCCTGGCTTGATAAGTCTCACAACCAGGACTGGTATTGACCAACTTTTTGTCAACAAAATGACTTAGACTTGATTTTCTGTGACCTACAAGTTTGTGGTTGTTTGACACACAAGAGCACTGAGCGAAGATGTTGACTGCTACCTTAGCATCTTTTACTAGCTGCTAACTACAGTATGTCCAATGAATATTATGGATATCTTTATATCCACTGCATCTATTTTTCTGTGACTGACATTTTTTTTTTTTTTTTTTTGCACCCCTCCCAGCGTAGAGCACGACTTTCGTCTTCAGGAAGGACAGGTGGTCCGCACGTGGAAGGTGGGCGACCCTCCCGAGGGCTCGCCCCAGACCTCCACCCCTCCGTCCGGCTCGCCCAGCCAACAGGACTCCCCCCAGGCCGTGCGTCCCACTGCGACCACCAAGAAGAACAGGAAGAAATGCTTCTGGTTCCTCTGAAAACAAAAAAGACTTTTGCTACTGCAATACCCCCGCAGACGGGGGATTTCATGAGCGACCTGGAGGATTTTAACATGCAAATATACAAAAGAAAAACTGTGGGAGTACGAGACACAAAGGTTGAGATTTGAACGCCTTTTTGTTGGAGGTGATGACAATGCCTTGATGTGCTTTTAGAGCTCTCCAAAAAGGCCTCTTCAGCTTTGTTATGGCGCCGGACGGTCGCTTCAAGTGCAATATGACTAAGCAATGATGAGATGTAAAGAGAATAAACACAGATAATATACACTACTGACAGAAAGTTAGGTATCGCCACCTTTCGGGTGAAATTTCAGGATGAACCTAGAGGTGGACTTAATTAGACCTTCTCTAAACTTTTGACTGCACATGTCAAACTGTTGTGTTTCAGTACTTTTTGCACAACTTGTTGTCCTCTAACAAGGATTAATATTAATTAATTACCTAATCAATGAATTAATTATGTCAAAATGTGAACAGCATGATTAAGCAGACTGTTTAATTACTGACTGAACCAGGAAACGTTTTGGTCTCTTTGCAGATTAAAAACCATGTGTGAATTTTGTCATTCAGCTCCTTGTTAGAGGGCAGCAAGCTGTACAAAAAGTACTGAAACATTGAACAGTTGGACACATGCACGCAAACGTTTAGAGAAGGTCAAATTAAGTGGGTTTGTAAAGGTTATAGTGCATTTTAGGTTCATACTGAAATTTTTAGAAAAACACCTCACTTTCTTTGAGTAGTGTATATATATATATATATATATATATATATATATATATATATATATATATATATATATATATATATAAGATCAAAAGGAGCTGTTTTACAAATATATATAAGATCAAAAGGAGCTGTTTTACAACATTAAGAGATTTTGGAGTCATCGTCATTAATGGACTAATGAGGGTCAGAACACCAGCTTTTATACTCAGAGACATTTAAAGACACCATCAAAGACTTGTATTTAAAATATTGAAAAGATACGTCTTTTACTATTATAATTGTGGAAGAAACCACAACACATTTCCACATGAGCAAACATTTCCCTTCCCACACACATTCTCCCACACGTATATAAACTACATTTACATTAAAAAGTACAGTATATAAGAGACTTCTGTGCATATTCTGCCATGATGTTATATTTCAGATATGGAATAATGCTCTATAAAAAAAGTATTTTACCACAGCTGCTTGGAGTGTGGCCTCATTTCAGAAGACTCAATTTATCTGGTTGGAGACTGAGGGCAGTGCTGCAGCAAAGTGGAGACAGAGGAGTATAACACTGCACCGTAAAGGTAAGCTATGTGTGTTTATTTTAGTCACTTCAAGTCGTGTATCGTCAAATGTTACAATGTCGCGATGAATAATAAGTTGAACAAAATATAAATTCATGTATCTATCCACATTCTGTAGCTTATCCCGTTTCGGGTTGTGGGGAGCTGGAGCCAATCTCAGTTTACAATGGGCTTTAGGCATACTACACCCTGGACTGGTCGCCAGTCAGTCACCGGGCACATATCGAGAAAGACAACCAGTCATACTCACATTCACATCGTCACTGAGTAGGGGTTGAAACCATGCAAGTCTGGCAAGTGAACAATTACGCCATTAATGACCTTAAATTAAATCTAATATATAAATGAATTCAATTTAATTGAATTACAATTTTTTTAAATTTAATTTATTATATGTGTTATAATTCCTCAAGGTGAAATGATAACGAAGCTGAACCATACCCACACAGTTTATTTGTTTTCTAGGGGGTGGGGGGTTACCGTCTTTTGTCTCCTCTCAAGTAAAATGCATGCTAAATAGGGTTTAAGTCTGGAGATGTACTAGGCTCAGCAATTGACTGCAGCCTCGTTTTGAGGGGTTGCTCACTTTTGTCCCCTCTTAAGCAGGTACAGGGGTTCCTCGGTTTATGTCGGCATTCCTATGTTAACCCCAATTTGTACCCAAATCCTAATACGCCATAGTCAATCACTAATGGAGTAGTAGGCCATAAATATGAAATAATCAATTTCATCATTCAAACTAGTTCAGAATTTCGAAATATCGTAAGTCAGCACTGTTGTAAACTGAGGACCCCCTGAACGACAGTAAGTTTCAGGAAAAATGGTTTGTGCGTAGTTTCTGCGTAATCCTTGACAGAGTTTTTAAAAGGTTGATTTTCCATGGCATACAAATGTGTCAAAACATGAAGAAAAACACCCGTTTTTAAAGATTAAGTGTCCGTGTGGCTACGGTCTGAACCAGGCCAGCTCTAAATGCTTTTCTGTCCTTTTCACTCACACATTCCACTTTCCTGGACACTGCAGGGCAACTCTGAGGAAATTAAGCCTCAGCTGTTTGACGGCTGTGAGAAGTCCCAAATATTACTACTTAGTGATTCATGACACACATAAGCGGCTTCTAGCAAGGCTCCGAGGTGGTGTGAGCTTCCGGCCTCTTTTTAGCGACAGGAAAAGCGACATTTTGTGGAGCTAGTTTCTCGGCTACTTTCCATAATTGGTGCAAATAAAGTGATTGTGTATTTTACTTTACAGTATGTAGCACAGCCAAGTATGGATACAGTAAACCAAGGGGCCGAGCCTTGACATGAATAGCAAAAAAATACTATTGATGCCCTCCCTTGGCTATGTTAATAGTTTCAACAGTAAATATACCACAAACTATGACTATCATTTCATAGTGATCTTACAACATTACCCTTAAAATTAAATCGCTTACCGGTGATTTCGGGGCGGGAAGGGGGGGGGGGACATGCAACAAAGACTAACATCCACTAACAACCCAGGCTAAACTTAGATAGGAGTCCTTCAGTCAAGATGTATCACGTCAACATACTTTCTTGACACCAATTACAACTTTTGTTTTGGTCAAGGCTTTTGCTACCATACCATATAATACCTATCATATTTTTTGGGAGAAACTCAGACATTTTCAAGAAAAAATTTGCATATTTAAAAAAAAAAACGTTCAATATTGGAGCAAAAAAATATAATCATAGGAGGAAAATTACATATATTTTTGAGATAATGAATAATTGAAGGTAAAATCTGTGTAAAATGCTCTGTTGCAACAATTTTGCAGGATCTCTGAGTGAAAGCGTGCAGCTTTTCCGCCATTTCTTTAGCGGGTTTCAAATTGTTGCAAAATAAAAATTGTTCAGACTTTTAGCTTTTCTCACGGTTTCCTTGTAAATGTTCTTGAACACACACATCAAAATGTTTTTTTTGGGCAAAGCGCATGTAAAACGGCTCCCGCCGGAGCCCGGTGATTTGAGTTCTGTCGCAGTGTCGGTGGGACAAAAAGCGCCATATACCGTGCGGCGTGCCTCGTTTGTGGCGCCGTGGACTTGTCAGTCATTAATCTGCTACCGCGCAGCCTGTAATCCTCCCGATAGAGTGTAGTGGGCTTACAGCGAGTGGCAAGGATCTGAGCCCAGCCTGGAGTGGCGAACAAAAGGAAACCAAGAAGTGCTTTAGAATCCATAAAGGGAGTGTGTGCATGTGGAGGGATGGCGTGTTCATGTGTGTGTGTGTGTGTGTGTGTGTACATGTGTGTGCGTGGTAACTGTTTTGTCAGCAATGCAGCTATTCAGCAACACAGCGGGGAGAGAAGCTTCACAGTAGCGACACGTTTTATTTTTGAGGCCTCCGCCAACAACGCTGTTGTGTCGACGTCGGAGCGGCGCAATTCGGTGCAACGTCGGTAGGAGGATCAAAAACAAGCATGTCCCCGGGCATCAACAAGTGTGCATAATGGCCGTGTGAAAACGACAAGTGGACCAGCATGCTGAGGAGAAGCTAATACATGTAGCCAGTGGCGTTTTTTTATATGGGGGTTGGGGGGGGGGGCGATACAGTGGCGTAGAGTATTAGGGCCACACTATAAAGAAAGAAAAAACATGATGACACAGAGAAATCAAAGTTGTAACTTTTCAAGTGTAGAGTTTTATGTTTTATTTTTATTGCGAAAAAAAGTTGCATATGCGTGGACGTAGCATAGCTGTTAGCCTAGCTTCGGGTACTCTGATCGCCACTACTCTTAAGAGACCTGCGCAGACGTAAAAATTGTCGCTGCTCCACAGAGCGTTATATTCCGGCAACGGCAGCAGACGGGCGAGTTAACTGTAAGTCCACTTTAAATTGGTTGATTGGAAAACAAGATGCCAAAAACAAGTGATTAGCGATTAGTCGACCTCAAGCATTAAACAGAGTAGCAAAGTCGACTTGTCAACTAAGCGGTTCAAGCCCGAGTATGCAGTTGTGCTTTGACTTACAAGTGCACCAAACCTATGAGTTTTTCGCATTACAAGCTTCTGCTCACTCAATTTTTTTGCTTTGTGTTGCGAGCTAAAATTTTACATCGTGCACGCATGTAGTGCGCTCCACTATGCTTCTTTCCATCCACACAGAATGTTCAGTTGTTTTTCTCAATGGGGAAAGTTGATTTGAGAAAAGAGTGACTTGAGCTACAAGCATGGTCACAAAACGAATGAAACTTGTAAGCCAATGTACCCCTGTA
Source organism: Phycodurus eques (assembly GCF_024500275.1). NCBI lineage: Eukaryota > Metazoa > Chordata > Actinopteri > Syngnathiformes > Syngnathidae > Phycodurus > Phycodurus eques. The sequence goes on along the minus strand of NC_084539.1, from coordinate 17,322,052 downwards.
GTTATTGATTGTAATGCCCTTGCTGTGGGAAAGAGGAGCCACAGTCAACGTTGCACTTTTCAGCCATTTATTGAATGCCAGGAGAACAGTAAAACAAAAAGACAATGAGCACACTCACGTGGGATTTGCTGTGAGCCACAGCTCACACCCAGACTCTCACACGCAGACTCACCGACATCACACTGCACCCTACTAGACCCCACCTCTTAAAGACACATGCATGTACAGACACTCCAATATACGTACAGTATTTTCTATACATTTTATGCTTGTAATTTATTTTTATTTTTGTTCAAATACCTTTACAATGTGTTTAAGTGTGTTTTCATAGACTCAAGATTTAAGAAGTTTGTCATGGCATGGCTTTGTCATGGGAATTAGCCTTCTGGCTAATTCTGGCTTTTTTAACCATGTGTATTTCATGTGTTTTATGAAATTGCATTGTCCCCTTTCAAATAAACTGATTAACAATGTGCACGGTAACAAACTAAATAAATTATATTTGAAAAAAAGCTACATATTTTGAAGAAAGAAGTCTTGAGAGAATAAAGATTTGTAGAGCAAAAAGTAGGATATTTCCTAGAAAAAAAGGTCACAAATATATAGGAATACGAGGAGTATGTTTTCAAGAAAGTATTTTTGTGAAATATTTCATTATCTTTAGAGAATCAAGACGTGGGCTTTTTTTTATGTCAGAAAAGGTGTAATCTTACAAAAAGAATGACATATATATTTCAGAAGTCACTATCTCACAAGTTGTATATGTTTAGAAAAAAAGTTACAAGAATGATGTATATTTTCATGGAAAAAAAGTCCTTATTTTACGAGAATATATATAATACGGCTATTCTTCTCAAATACCGTTATGTACGACCTTTTTTTTCTTTATATTCTCTCATACAAGTTTAAAAGAGGTAATCAGTTGTATTTTAACACGACACACGATCAATTATATACTGTGACTCTGATGGCAAATGTGCAGAGGGAGGGTTACTCCTCGTCCTTGTGAGTGTCTTCACGTTAAAATGCAGACCACGCCTACTGGGCTGCTTCAATGAGAAACCACTGAACTCAGAGTCAGACAGTCTATCAAAAATAGCACTATTTACCTCCCAAGTGAATCTCTACTCTGTATACAGTATATACAATTCAGCCTGTCTTTGAGACTCGCTCAAGGTTTGATGCAATTTAAAGCAATAAATGATGCGATGCAAACGTCTCTTCTGCATGAATCGGTAACGTTGCTCATAAACAAACCCTCAAGTCACACTTGAAAGAATCCTCACATCTTTCAACTCAGATCGGAATCTCATTAGTGACCAAATAAAAAATAAAAATGTAGACGAAACGCACTCGCTCGCATTAACGCGGGGCTGTTCAATACTACATTAAAAAGTACCCATTGCGAGATGGCCTGCCAAAATCCTGATGGATGACGGATGATTGCGTTAAAATAAAACAAAAACAAAAACAAAAAAATGCATGAATTCTTCTCTGCATGGGCCTCAATGGTGTGATGGCGGAGTCAAAGTCTAAACCTGTGACAGACTTTTGTGAACAATTTTTGTGACGTCGACTGTTCTGGAAGGCTGTGCGGAAGGAACAAAAGAAAACATTGATTGGTCTCAGAATGCTGAGAATCTGAAGGAAGAGTGGGATGACTTTGGGACAAGGGCCCAGACAACATCCACAACGGAGGTTTGGAAGTGTCTGTAAAACTTCTCGGACTGTAATTTGGAGTCATTTAGAGACAGTTCGGCTTATTGTGTAGAGCAGTGGTACCTTGACTTATAAATACCTCAATTTACGAGTTCATCAAGTTGCTTGTTCGTTTGTTTGTTTTTTTTTTTGCTTTGTTTTTCGAAACGAAATTTGAGTAACGAGTGAGCTTTAGATACGCCGTCACTCAAGTGAAGTGAAAGGGAAAAAATGAGGGCGTAACCCACGAAAAATGATCTTAGGTTAATGAGAAGGCTAAATTGTCCACAGGTGTAAATATCAGCGTGAATTGTTGTTTGTAAGGCTACAACTAACACATTTTTTAACAATTGAGTAATCTGTCAATTACTTTTTGGATTAATTGATTAATTGGATTTTAAAAAAACTTTCCATCCCTTTATGAAAAAAACACGACATTATTTCTAATTGACGGTGCAGAAAATGCACAAACATAAAGCGATTATGATTGAGGTACTGATTTGGTCTGTAACATGTCAGAAAATAGATACAAAAGTTGATAACCGTTTTCCAAAGTAAAATATGTTTGAAAATATCCTATTTTGATGAAACGCAAATATTTATTTATTCATTTATTTTGTATTCATTTAACCAGGTAAGACAAGTGAAAAGTGTTTCCTTTTTACAATGCTGACCTGGATGCAATTTAGGGTCATTGTCTTGCCCAAGGACACTTCGACAGCGAACAATTGGAGCCGGGATTTAAATGCCCGACCCTTCAGTCAGTGGCCGATCCGCTCTACCAACTCAGCTACAGCCGCCCCAAATTTGATTAATTTGACAATCGGTTAGTTATCACATCAATTGATTCATCCTTGCACATCTAGTTATTTTTCTACATTTTACCAGCAATTACCTGCCAACTAATCCAGGGTGTACCCCTCTTCTCTGACCAGAAGCCGGCATAGGCTGCAGCTCACCGTAGAACCTAATGAGGCCAAGCGCTACAGAACATGGATGGAAGAATTTGCGTGAGGATGAATAAATCATAAGTTGTGCAAGGGTGCTTTAAAGCTGACATTGGCCCTCTCCTTTTGCAGCGACGAATTGAATAGGACAATATAAAAACAACGGTTATATATACATGACAACATAAATAACCGAGATGACGCTTTGAACAAAGTGCGTATTGGAGCTCATGTTGACGTCAAGGCCTATGACTATTATTTCCAGGGGAACATGTCACCGCTTGAAAGCGAGCGATTCTCTTGAACATCAAAACGTGCCCGCGTCTCTCAGAAGACGCCTGAGACAACTTAAAAGTTTTCCTGCGCTCCTCTCATTTATTTTCCACCGCGCCAGATGAGAGCCAGGTTACATCACAAACCTGCTCGTTGTCGTTCACAGCTCAAGATTTAGACTGACTGTAATCGCTTGCATCCGTGTCGGGTGTCCGTTGGGGACGCTTGCTGCAGAAGGAGAAGGAGAAAACAACACGAGCGGGCAGGTCACTGCGAACGTGCTCCTTTAAAGACCCTCCTCTGATTGGCTGCTGCATTTATTCTCATTAAAAATGAATCCTTTTTCCTTGAGGCGCTTCATTCCCTGCTCAGATCACAGGGAAGTCTTTGAAGAGGACACGGCGACTTGTGTTGGCTTGTAGTCTCCTTGCGGTGCCTTTTAAATAGCTCTCTTCATGCTCGATTACATAAATAGTGTTAACGTTACAGCAGTCAGCATCTACAGTATGTACTTTAAAAAGAACTACCATATTTCTGCATATATTGGATCCTGATGGGTGTGTCATACACTTCGGAAAATAAACACCTCCCTCAAATTTCAATTAATGCTTGAGCACATCAGAATCAGAATCAGAATCATAATCATCTTTATTTGCCAAGTATGTGAGACTCACTGCTGAGCTGGAGGCCATCAAAGCTTTTGTTGAGAGAATGCAGCCTGGACTAGTCACTAGCCAATCACAGGGCACTGTGGACAATTTAGCGTCTTCGATTAACCGAAGATGACTTTTGGCGAGAGAGGTGGGGTACACCCTGAACTGGTCACCAGCTAATCGCAGTTACACCGTGCTGCAGTCCCTGTTCCCAGGGGGAAGAAAAAAAAAAAAAAAAAAAAACAGGTAGGAAGTGTAATTAGCTGACGCTGTTGTTCACACACTGACATTAAACAGTTAACTGCTCTGCACGTTTGAAGGCCTCTACTAACCAAAACTATAGCAGCAACGACCAAAGCACATAAACAGTTTATCAGATTAACTAATATACAGTAGTAGCTCCACAATGTTGTATTTAAGTTCCACAGAGCTACACAATGATTTTTGATTTTTCAGGTTTTTTTCATTTGTCTGTTGACACAAAAGATGATGTGTACGTTTCTAGAAAGAGCTTACCAACTGCTGCAAACCAAAACAGCAGCTCCACACCAGGGCACATAAACCCAAATTCCCTGTGCAGTGTTTAAAACGAGCATACGTGCAATGATTAGCGTTCCAGTACACTGTTTAACACATGGCCTCTCCACAACGTTGTTTTTCTGTTCTGGGGAAATGCACAACTTATTAGCTCCGCATAGTTGGCGTCAATTCTTTCACTGCCTTTTTCAATTATAGACTTTATTGTTTTGTTTTGCATTAAACTCCACTTTTGCTGTACATAAATTGCAAAATAAAGTCATCCCCATATCTCGGTGCGCCTATCATGCTATCATGCTATATTGCGGATTTTTGTGTTACACTTATAAAAAGATTTTGAAATGTTGAAATGCCGCTTCGATATATTTGTTTGTTTGAAAAAGATTCTATGTGATTAAGGGAAAGTGCTACGAATATTTCAAGGCGTACGACGATAAAACATTTTTTTTGTTCATGTCATTATCATGTCATCTTTCTTAGAAATCTTTTGCTTCCAATTTTTGAAGCATTTTCAAATACACTTACTATGTGTTTAAAAAGTGTGGTTGAAATGTGCTTAAACCATGTGTTGTTGTTATGGTTGTTTTTTTTTTATATGGTCTCAATATATCATGGCTTTTAACCTACAGTATCTCCGATGGGTCTGGAATGTAGGCTGTATTACCAATACATATGGTGCGATATTATTCCAAACTATTTGTCTGTTATCTCTGCTGCCGTCCCACATACACGGCAGGAGATGCGCTTGATGGAAAGAGGCTTACAGTGTGCACAAATTGTGAGCAGCGGTTGGTGATTAGAGCCCATCCGGACGATTTAAGAGGGGTTAGTCATGCTGGGAGCGGACGAAGGCCGCACATTGATAGAGATGACAGTGAAGAGGCTCTCTCATCTCGAAATACCAAAAAAATAACGAGCTCTTTCCCCCTAAATTGTGACAGAATACTCAGTATATCCTTTATTATTGTGAAATACTTACTCTTAATTCCTAAATACTTTTTAACCACCCTCCATCCCATTGAAAGCAACCGTGTTTGCTCAAGTCTCAACACAAAACAGGCAAAACTTCTCCGGCATGCTTTCAGCCAGAGAAACAGAAGTTCAGACCATTCAGGGATTTGTGTCTGTGCGAAAGCGGATAGCGGAAAGACGGGACAGGGGTATGGAATTTAATATCAAACACTCACTTCTCCCACCCTGAAGTCGACCTGCAAATTATCCACCTTGCAAGGTGGGACGGTGGGCACGTGAAAAGCGGACAGCGCAAAATCAACATTTAACTCCTGACTTTTCCACACTTTTCCCACCCTGAAGTCGACACAAATCGTCTGACTTCCGAGGTAATATCAGAGGTGCGTTTGTGTCACCGTTTCAGTTCAGATTAGTGGTTGTGACTCACGTTCTCCCACCCGGAATTATCCTGGCGCTTATTGTTAACGAACAATAGGGAATTATCAGCAGCCAGGGGGTGCGTATTTGAATTTATTTGTTTCCCACCTTGTTAAATCATTGGTGATAATTATTGCGAGGAATCATTAACATGATCAGTCTTCACATAGATGAATATCCATCCATCCATCCATCCATCCATCCATGCATTTTATATACAGTTTAGCCTCAATAGGGTCTTGGAATTAATTATCAATAATAACATAATTAAAGGTAATTTGAGCACATTATTTCAGAAGTGTCTATCAAACAGGTAGCCCTTCGCAGTAATCAATACCAAAGAAGTCGCTCTCAGTGTAAAAAAGATTTGTGACTCCTGGTCTGCACTATACAAAATTGCCCTTGTAATTGATTGTTATACAGTTACATATAAGCGATTCTCAAATGTTTACACAAAGGAACACCTCAAAACAATTGTTGGCTATCCAGTTGGCTTGACCACCGTAATAACCGACATTAAAATACAGAAGTAGGGTAGGCCCAAGTTTTTATAAAAAAAAATGGGGCATAGATTTTAATTTTATAAACTACTACTGCTACTATTTTTACTAGCCACTGTAACATTATGCACATTTTGAACGTTAACATTCCGCAAAATATTGGAAACCCCAAAAAAATGTATTTAAATAATGATTTAAGCACATTGCACATAATAGTTACATTTAAAAAATCTATCTAAATGTTTGAAAACAAACATTTCAAAATGTTTAAAGGCAAATGTGCATAAAATTTGAGTACCAATGAATTGTACTTAATAATTGTTCGGTACTAGATTTAAAAATAAATTAAAGCCACTGTAGCCTTATGCACAGTTTGAAGGTTTAACTGATTACTATGCATAAAATAAAATGATGCGGTGGGCCAGATCTGGCCCACTAGCCATGAGTTTGACACCTGTGCCATGGTTGATCAAGGAAATGTATTCAGATGCCCATTTTCCTTGTTGACTGAATGTCTTATCCACCATTTTGGAGGCTAAAAACTAGACAAAGCACATGTTAATGATGATGATTACGTGGCCAAATAGCATCTTCTTTGAGCTGGTAACACACAGTGGACATTGTGTGTGTTGATACCTGTCGTCCATGTTGGGCCAGCCATCTGACACCTGCTTGAGCCTAGTGACCATTCCAGTCCAGTCCAGTTCCCCCGCAGAAAAGCATGTCCGATATGACCTGGTAATGGAAAAAAAATTATGAGGCATTTTACAACTTTAAACACTTCTGATGCTCCCAGGGAAAGTGTGTAAAAGTGGGAAACTTGGACAGAAATGAAGCTTTTTGTGGCGCTGTGGATTGGAAACTTCCTGCAGTTTTGCCAAGCCGCCCTCTACACTAATGACTGGGCCCTAAGGATAAACGGAGGTGTAAAATCTGCGACCAGGATAGCGGAGAAATATGGATTCACAAATATGGGACGGGTAAGTAGCCAATTTTAATCTTCAATCTAGCTGACTGAAAATTTTGAATCGGAGCTCCGTATGCAAATGGTAACAATTTTAACTATCTTACGTATACTGTACATACATATATAGCTCTTATATCAGATAATATGAAGTGGCTTGCTGAGTATTGCAAACACAAGCACTGCCAAATCATATATAAAACTACATTTATTATACAAGAGACAACCGTAAATTTTATTTTTGGAAGGGGCGCAGTAAATGAAAATGTATTCGCCGCAATTTGCCGTTCAACATCTGCCCGGGCAGGGTGACATTTATTATCCTTTTGGGATTTCGGGGGGTATCAAGTATTAAAACATTGATCAGATGTGACAGCCGAAGCTGCTGCGTTCAGCTGCAGTAAACCAGCAGATGATAAAATGCATTAAAAAAATAAATAAAGCGGGAGGTAATGAAGTGTCGCTGTAAGCCGCGGCAGAATTCAGTTAAAATATTAGTTTAATTACGTCAACGGCAACACTTGTGTCAAGTTTAATTTACGGCGTCTTTCACCTCGCACACCCATTTATTTTGCCTGCGCCATATAATATTAATTATTGGAGCAGGTAACCTCAAACAGCACTCTCGCCACTGTTTTATTCATATAGAAAATTGCCACCCACCATGTGCGGTACAATACCCTAAAAGTGGAGAAAAGGGAGCGCATTAATCAGTGACGACAGAATGGATATAATCACTATTTTAACACGTAAAGCAGCTGGGAGTTAATATGTTATTTAAAAACCTTTGGGAGAATAAGCCTTTGTGTGGCTGATATGAAAGACTTTAGGTCAGGAATCAATATTAAATCTCACAACATCTTTAATTAGCGCTTTAATTTATTCTTGTCACCCGCCTCATTATTATCATCCTTTTAATATGTTTTCATTAAACGACCTCGCTGAGCTGCTTGAAATAAAAGCTCCTTACTTGATGACGTCTCGAGGCCGCAGAGTCGCAGCTCAGGTTTCGCAGCATGAAAAACGACTCTCAAGTGTATAGTTACCACACTGCTGGTAATTTATCAGCTGTTTAGTGTTGTATGAGTCACCTGGAGACTTAATGATGTATTTTCTGTAACAATTTAAAACAGTTCCCAGGCGTCTTATTAACTTTCTTTAGGGAAAATATCCCAAGGATCAAGAATTACTGTCTGCTATTATTCTGTTCTAGTCTCACTGACTTTAGCCTGTTTTGAGGGGGGCGTCCTGTCACCACTGCTAACCCCGCCCTTAACAGCCGGCCCAATGCAGAGTATGTCTTTCGTTACCGTGAAACAGGGGACGGCACTATGGTGTTTCGACATAGATCCGTCCGTGCATGTGGCGCGTGCAGCTGACCCATTGCCAAAAAAAAAATAAAAAAAATACTATACTGCCAAAAGTATTTGCTCACCTGCCTTGACGCACATGTATAATGTTAAGTGATATCCCATTCTAAATCTATATGGTTTAATATGACGTTGGCCTCCCCTTTGCAGCTGTAACACCTTCAACTCTTGTGCCAAGGCTTTCAACAAGGTGTAGGAGTGAGTTTATGGGAATGTTTGCCCATTCTTCTCGGAGCATATTTGTGAGGTCACACTCTGATGTTGGACAAGAAGGCCTGGCTAACTGTCCACTTGAAATCAACCCGAAGGTGTTCTATCAGGTTGAGGGAAGGACTCTGCAGGGCAATCAAGGTCATCCATACCAAATTCTCTCATCCATGTGTTTATGGAGCGCAGGAACGGGTAATACCCAAACTGTTTGCTTGTCCAAAATCTCTTGGTATGTTAAACATTCAGAGTTCCTTTCCCTGGAGCTCAGGGGCTAATATTTTGTTGAGTTGTCCGGTTTGGGCATGGGTTGTGGCTAACAGCAGTTCCTTGCAAGTGTTTTAATTTTGTATGTTTGTGTTTGATGTTTTGTCGTGGTCAGTAAACAAAAAGTGCATTGGCAACTGTGGCTCTCCTTGCCCACACGCATGGGCATCAAGTACCTTAATTGCTACATTTGTTTTTGGGCTCGCTACAAAGCACCCAAGTGATGGCTCAGAACTCATAAAAGCCACTTTTCCATATATTCCCCTAAAGACATTCTGTATCTGTATGCCCAGATTGGAGAGCTGAGGAATCATTACATCTTTCGCCACCGCACAATGGCAGCACGGTCCACGGCGCCCAACAATACAGTAACAGCTCACGTCGCCATGGAGACCAAGGTACAGTAACTGGATACCGACCTTCCCTGATAGATTATTGATTAGCGGCAGATATCCGGCCATAACAAGATGTTCAGTATTCAAGTTCAAGTTTATTTGCCGACTCCTCAATTATCCTTTGTTTTCTGCTTATTTTCGGCATCACAGGCGGGTACACCCTGAACCGGTCGCCAGCCAATTAACCTTAATATCCACCTGTTGCCAGTCATAAAACAGAATAAGTCAATGGTTTTCAAACTGGGTTCCCTGCACCCTTGGGGTCCTGTAAACTGTAGCTTGCGGGTCTGCCAAAAAATTGCAATAAATAATTATGGCATTTAGGCGTACACAAGGTTGTTGGGTTTGGATTATGAGGGGATCCTGGGGAAAGGAATCTCCCTTGTATGAGGTTCCTGGACGCAAACAGTTTGAAATCCTTTGGAATATCTGTAGTGTATCAGCATTGCGTTCAGTTAAACAGTCCCAGATTTCCAACTAAGTAAAGACAAGCTCATAACCCGAAAAAAACCCCTCAAACTCTCCATTCAAAAGTCAAAACTTACCAGGACCACGGGGCAGTCGACACGTGCCGAGATTCCACAAAGGTGTCCAGGTCCTACCTGGAAAGAACCGCTATGTTATTAACGTTTATGTTAAAGCTTTGCAGTCCGACCGTTAACACGTCCGCAACACAGAAGTCTTGACACCTGCCAAGATTGGACGGTGGCTCAAATTGTCCAAAATGTTATTTTTTTTTTTTTTCATGTTTTTTAAATGTTTACTTTTTAAACAATGACCATAGTAACAAATGTTCTTTCACTATCGCTGATTGATGCTAGGGTCAAAACAATAAAACATTTCTTTTACAATGCAGTCATTTTATTGGCAATATTGTTATACCGTACGTACAAATGCAAATGTGTTTTGTTTTTAAGGTGGAATGGCTCCAACAACAGGTGATCCGGAAAAGAGTGAAAAGAACTTTGTACTCCTTCAGCAAAAAGAACTCCCACAGTGCAGATGCTCTTCACCACTTCCATCACACCCGCTTGCAGCACAACGAGTACCAGCAGTGGTACAATGTGAGTGAATCGTAGTCGTGCTCGACCTGAGTAAATCTCATCCCGTCGATTAATCAGTGACGACATTTAGATTTTTTAGTTGTCAACTCGCTATGCACACTTTCGGCTCCAAACACAAGCTCGCTCACTCACTCATTTTCCTTGCCGTCCTCACTTGCACTGGCCCCATCCCCCAGAATCGTAATCCAATCACATTCAGACACTCACTCATCCAATCACATTCACATAACTTCATGGTCTCGCAGACAGTCGAAAATTGTAACATTCTAACACCAATTTATGTAACACAACTGCAAGGTGGCTACTCGCTACAGTATATAATAGTAGTACATAATAGTAGTATATATATATATATATATATAGATTATTACCGGAGGAGGGAATGCTTTGCAAAAATGTATCGTAGCAAATCTGCAGTTTTCTACATGGATTGTTACAAGACTTTTATAAGATCTGACTGTCTGTTAGATCAACTGGAACGACGAAGAAGAGCTTGCATTGTGTTTGCGGGATAAAGGCATGAGTGAAACACTAGTTGTTGGTGATGTTTAACTTTTCATTTTCACAATAAAGGGTCTATTTATCGACCACCGCTTGTCTTGGTTTTGTTGTCTAAGCACATGCTATAGTATATTCTGTCTTTTCACTATCTATTTTATTTTTGTTTATCTCCAGAGGGGAATGTAAACTAAAAGAACAGTTTTATAACAGCCTTTATTTTGTATACTTTGCTGGCAAGTAACCTGACATTCCTCATAATGTTCAATGGAAGTACTCCTAAAATTCTGATTATAATATTCAAAACAGAAATAATGACTGTACGTATAATGTTTAAATAAATCAACACTTGTTCCTACCCTGCAGCGACTAATTTGGATGTGCTACTATTTGCTACGCAGCTCTGCAGTGATGACTCCAAAGGCTGCCGGCCCCCCATGAACATCGCCGGGGCCTGGGGGAGGGGCTACACGGGCAGGGGTGTGGTCGTGTCCGTTTTAGATGATGGCATCGATGGAGAGCACCCAGACTTGAAAAGAAATTACGTAAGTACCCCCCAGATGGGATGGGATGCTCTCGGGGGGGGGGGGGGGGGGGGGGGTACATTAATCTTGATCAATTTAGCGCAGCTCTTAGTATAAGAGTGCATAACAGAGACAGATATGGCAGCCATCCTATAGTTTTTGGGCCAAAATGCTTGGAGAGGACTATTGGAATGGACGTTAGACGTCTGATCCACTTAGGCGTGGGACGGACTGGTGAATAATGCTCTTTGTGATTGGTTTGATGAAACGGAGACGGATAGCTGCTGGCATCTTGTTATGCGCTGCTCCTCATAATCCAATCTCGCTCAGGACGCTCTCGCCAGTTTTGATGTGAACGGACAAGAACGACATCCTTCGCCGAGTTATTCCGTGATGGCTGCCAACTAGTGAGAACTTCTTCCTACTCAGCTTTCCTCCGCAACCCTGACCCTTGCTTTAATTCATGCTCCAATTTATTTCCCCATTCTCCTGTAATTGCATGCATAACTGAATATGCAAATTCCCATCTCCGTTTCGACTTCTGTCTTCTCACTGGTTTGATGTAACGGAAATAGTCCCCCTCATACAATATGCATCCCAGCTCATGTTCTGATGTTCTCCTCCTTTTCCCTGCAGTCATGGGACTCAGTGTGCAGGAATGGTGGCCGCCGCCATTGCTGCAAACCACTCCACGTGCACCATGGGAGTGGCTTTCCACACAAGGATAGGAGGTGAGTTCACCAAGAAGATTTCGAAGCGTTCCAAATCTGACCCCCATGGCTGTTACACCTGGAGGCGTCCGGATGCTGGATGTACCGAATGGAGAAGTGACGGACACGGCAGAGGCGCAGGCACTGAGCTTCAAACCACAACATGTTGACATCTACTTGGCCAGCTGGGGACCAGATGATGACGGCGCCACTGTGGACGGACCCGGACCCCTGACTCGCCTTGCTTTGCAGAATGGCATCCAAACTGTGAGAATAAACTGCATTTCCTCACATTCAGACTGATTTGTTCACTCAACTCCAAACACTTCCAGACGCAGTGATCCCAACTTGCAAGTTTTTAGTTTTTTTTTGTTACAAACCAGCACTTGATTGATTTTTCTGCGTTGTCTTACTAGCCAAAATTTCCCAAACTATTTACACAGCTCATGGAGTTATGTGGTATGTTTATCTGCCATTAGCTGTACACCCACGGTGCGACCTGGAGATTAAATGAGGCGCGGTGGGCCCTTTTTGAGGAAGGCTTATAAAAGGTTTCAAGGACTTTTCCCTCCTCGTTAACTAGGATCTCGAATAATGAATGGCCTCTGTGTGCCACTCTAATTAACAGGGCCGACACGGGCGGGGCTCTGTTTACGTATGGGCGGCGGGAAGCGGCGGTCACAGAGGTGACCACTGCTCATGTGACGGCTACAGCAACAGCATCTACACCATCTCCATCGGCAGTAGCAGCGGCCGGGTCCTCCGGAACCAGCCGGACCACCAGGAGAGGTGCTCGTCCACGCTTGCCACGGCCTCCACCGCAGATGAGATCGTGAGTAGAAGCTGTAAAGGAGATTGAAAATAGGTTTAGTGGTCAGGTACTTTGCAAGGACGGGTGTATGGAATTTTGTCGAAAGCGAAAAATGTACAGGAAGTCAGATATAAATTGACAAAAGTGTGTGTAGAGGGGAGTGTTTTTTTTTTTTTATTTGTTAGCATAGTTGCAGGCCACTTTTTGGTTCCTCCAGGACAGCAAGATACTACCATTTCTCCTTATGGAGCAGGGTCAACATGCATTTTCTCTAACAAAAGTAACTTCGACTATCCAGTCAACGCTTCACAAAAGTGAAACAAATTGCGGGGCGGAGTCAGTTTGTTAGCTAGCAGGTGACTTCCTGATAATAGAGGATGAAGTAAGACGACAGGACAGTACCATTTTAGAATTTGAGACAGGGGCAGTGACAGTTCAGAACATCGGTTAACAAGAGTGTGAAAAATTGGAGAGTCCAGTATTTTCTTGTCCATCTGCTTAGCTAGCAGGCTATTTCTGGGTTCATGGAGGTTGACGTAAGACAATGGGGCCGTACCATTTTACGTTTACATTTACTATACTATACTATATTATACTATACTATACTATACTATACTACTCTTAAGTGAAGTGGAAAAAATATGGAATGCAGATTTTTTTTTTTTTGTCCATTCACATGCTAGCTAGCAGGAAACTTTCTGTTCACGAAACAGGACGCAGGGTGATGTAATGGAACAATGTTTTATTTTTTCCATTGACGTCCATATGATGCAAAGATTATTATGTGATCGGATGACAAACAGCTAAAATACACATCATGTGCATCACAGTCCATGTTGGCTCCACATCAGAGCTGCGGTGCGGCTAATTGGGGCCCGGCCCTCTCTGCCTCAGCGGCGGCGGGCGTCATCGCACTCACCCTGGAGGCCAAGTACGCTCACCACTATACAACTAACTAACTTAGAAAGTAAATTAATTGGGATGGTGACTTTCTGTTCCACCTTTTCTCAGTCCTCTGCTCACCTGGAGAGACATCCAGCACATCATCGTTCGGACGTCGGATACTCGCCAGCTTGTGGCGTCAGACTGGCAAACGAATGGCGCCGGACACAAAGGTAATACCCCACTGGAAAGGTTAAAAAAGAGAATGAGCCCCCGAAGGTTTCACCAATTGACATGAAATTGGTTGAACATTGGGTGGGTCTATCAAATTCTCAAGGACCTATGGTTGAAATGGAACAGCAACTCCAGAAATTCCAAGGCTTCTACTAGGGAATTCTCCACTTTAAGAACCTAACCTCATTTTGAAACTCTAAACTGGAACACTAAGCCTGCCTTAAAATCTACTTTGAAGCCCTGACCCCATCTTGGAACCCTAATTTTAAACCCTAACTCAGGCTTGAAATCCTAATCCTGAATTGAAATCCTATTCCTGTCTTTAAACCTTTAAAAAATTTAACCCAGTAATGAAATCCCTAATTCGAAACCCTAACGCAGTCTTCAAGCCCTACTTTGCGACCATAGCCTTGTCTTGAAACAGGAATTTGAAGTCCTAACCCTGATTTGATACCCTAACCCAGGCTTGTAACCTTACTTGGAAACCCCGATGTCTTAATACCCCAATTTGAAACCCTAACCCTATCTTAGAACCCTCAATTGAAACGTTAAACCTGACTTTAAATACTAATTTGAAATCCAAATCAGATTTTTAACCAGCTCACTAACTAACTAAATAACTAGCTAGGTCATTAACAAATTAAATAATTAAACTAGCTGACTAACTTCATAACCAACATGCAAACTGAGTAGCAGGGTACCTAAGTCATGAAATAAGTAATGGAGCTCCAGCACAGTTTTGCATAGCTTAGATATGACACCAAAAATGTCCATATAAGAAAAAGAGAAATGTTATATTTAACCGTAACGTAATACAACGTTTTCTGTCATGTCACTGTGATGGCACGTTGGCCTTCAACAAGCCCCCCTTACTAGTAATTATCTACAGCTCTAATTGAATGAACCCTGTGCTCATGTTCCTAACTCATTTAATTACTTAACTTTAATTACATTTTTAATAATATACCATCAGTGGAGTTACAGACTTGCAATGTCCGGGGCTTTCAATGACTTTGGTTGGCCTATAAGCATTCCAAATACTATTCTTGATAGCTTACACAATCACAAAAAAATATATATATAAAAAGAATAAATCCCTTTCACACTTTAAATAGAATATTAATTATGAAGAATGGGAAATTATGTTTTGCTAAATGTTTTGGGGTGTTCTTTCAGGGAAAAAAAAGTGAAACATATGCACTAATGAGATTGTGCGCAAGGCAGAGATAAACGCCTACAAACTCCCAGGAGTGTGTGCAGTGTGAAACTAGAGCACCTTTTATGCTGCGTCTAATGAGTGTGCATGTGTGTACTGCATGCGCGTGTGTCAGTGAGCCACCTGTACGGCTTCGGCTTGCTGGATGCCGAGAGGATGGTACTACAGGCGAAGCGATGGCGGCGGGTCCCCCCGCAGAGTGCGTGCACGGTAGAGGCGCCCGCTCCGTTAAAGAGGTACGATGACATCATAGTGCTTTACAACCTTTACTGAGTCAAATCATATTACATTAGAACAATCTACCAGCATATCAACAAACAAAAATGTGTCCGAAAGTATATAATGAAACACACCATGTTTGTGGTTCAGCATTCTAAAAAAAATTTGTGCTCAAGTTGATGTTGGATACATAAAGAAATATTGCTTTGGCGCCAACTGGTTGCGTCTTGATGTCAGGCAACTATGTTGAACTATTGTTGAAGGAGCTTCATTCAGTCAGGCCATAGCCTTGTCTAATAGAAAAAGTGCTTTGCTGCCTTCTTGTGGCTTCTACAGGCAATTACAAACCTCTTTGGGTGTGCATGAATCACTCCCGTATTTTCGCAATTCGCGGAAGGGCTCGGTTCTTATTCGCTGTATATACTGAATTAATGATTTAGTCGCAATTTACTCACAAATTTCCTTACTCAGTTTAAACTGTGGACATGTTAAGTAACGTGGCAACTAACTCACTAATTAAACTAATGAACCAACAAATTCAGTGACTATCTAGGTCACGTGTGCAACTCAAGGTCTGCGGGCCACATCCAGCCCGCCACATCAATTTATGTGGCCCGCGAAAGCAAATCAAGTGCGTCGACTTCATGTTTCTTGCTAAAATAACAACATTGCAAATCGTCTTCCCTTTTATATAACGTTGATTGCAAACATTTTTGTTACCAATCCCCATTTCAAATTAAACTGGCTTCTGGTTTCAAATGTAGTTATTCATCGATTTTTTTTGAATATGTAATAACATGAGGCAATTGTACATTTACTGTGTGTTCGTGCTCATGACGGCCCTCCGAAGGAAACCATAACTACGATGTGGCCCACAGCAAAAATGAGTTTGACACCCCTGATCTAGGTAATATGCTAGTTATCTAACTACATAATTGAATTCCCTAACTAAGCTAGCTAGTTAACACTGAATTTAGCAAACTAAACTATCTAATAACTAACTAGATAACTAACAAGCTAGAAATTCAACAAAGTATCTAAATAGCTAGGTCACTATCTATCTAGCCAGGCACCTAAATGGCTAGGTAATTAAAATGATGCTAACTAAATGATCTCTTCTCAATTTACACATAAATGTGCTTACTCAATTTGAACTCTAGGTCTGTTTCTTGTGATGGCAGAAATTTTGATGCAGTATTGGATATCATGAGATTGTGTACCTAATAATGTGTCTGCTGAGTGTCTAACCCTGACCCGCTTCCTCCCGTTCTTCCCAATTGAACCTCCTGACAGAATGCTGGATGCGGGAAGGGCGCTGACATCAGTGTTGGAGACGTCCGGCTGCTCTGCTTCATCCCAACGGCAGCAGCACGTGGCCTTCGCAGAGCACGTGGTCGTGCGTGTCACAGTGGCTTGCTGTCGCCGTGGCGACCTTTCCATTGCGCTCACATCGCCCTCGGGCACCGTGTCACAGCTTCTCGATAAAAGGTACCATCTCTGGCTCTCTCCTCATGCTGTGTCACACATTACCGTCATCCTGAAGCACAAAACCCAGCTGTGCTAAATCTTTCAATTTGGTGGAAAAGATTTTTCTGTACTTCTAATATTTTTGTTTTACTAATATTTTTGTTATACTGTACATACGTACAGTGTACAGTACAACCTCTAAAGTCAAATGTTTGCTTCTAAAGTCAACTACTAACTAACTTACAAAATAACTATCTTGCCAGTTAACAACTAACTAAGCTGGTTTACTAATTTAAATATCTTGTTATCTTAACTAACCAGCAACCTGAGTAACTAACCAGCTCACTTCCAGTCTTTAGTCTAGCTCGTTTGTACCTGAATAATTAAACTAGCTTCACTAATTAAAATATATAACTAGCTAACTAGGTAAACAACGACGAACTAACAGACAACTAATTAAACTAGTTAGCCAGTTAATTAGTTAGCTGATAACATAATCTAACCAACTAACCAGCTACCTAAGTAACAAGGAGATGCGTAACTACCTAGCTAACTAATCAAACTAGCTAGTTAACTAATTAACTTACAATTAGCCAACTAACAAGCAAGCTAACCTGCTAATCACCTAATTAACAAACTAACTAGGCAAGTCAACTTTTTAAGTACCTAGCTATGGCATAACTAAACTAGCCAACCAACTACCCAGCAAGTTTCTAATAACTGATTAAATTAGCTAAATACCTAGATTTTGCGTAACTAATTAAACTTGCCAGCTAACTACCTAGTTTGTAACCAAAGTAATAAATGAGGTAACTAGTTAAACTTGATAAATTATTAGTTGAATAACTACACAATAGTTGTACTAATTCAACTAGCTAAGCTAACTAGTGAACTGTCACTTTCCCAAGTAACTGGTACCTACGTAACTAGTTAACTACATAAACTATCCAAATAACTTGTTAGCCAACTAACACATCAAACTAGCTAACTACCTAACTAACAAACTCACTTAATAAAATAGCTAACCAACTACTTAAGACCAACTACCATAACCTTTTCATTTAACAACCTAATTAACTACCAAGCTAGTTTGTGAAAAGATCACTAATTAAAGTGGTAACTAACTGGCTAAATAACTGCATAGCTGGATAATCAAACTAGTTAACACAATAAACTAGCTTATATATAAATTTAACAATCTAACCTAAATACCAGCTACCTAAGTAACTAACTGGTTAAACTAGCTAGTTAACAATTTCACATATTAATATAGTTACTAGGTGGTAGTTAGTAATTAAACTAGTGAACGATCTAACTATCTAAGTAAGGATGTAATGTAATTAAACTAACTAGCTGCAGCAACTAAGAGCATCAGATTATTTTGGACTCGGAGGTTCCACTGTATGTTTCTTGTGTTAGCTCTCATATTCGACTGTGTGGGCCAGGATATGTGTATGAACCATCATAGCAGTTGTGCGGAGATGTTGATTTTTCATTTAGGCCTCATGACAACTCCACTGAGGGTTTTCACCAGTGGGAATTCATGACAACTCACTGCTGGGGGGAGCGGGCGGATGGGGAATGGACCTTGAACATCCGTGACTCTCCCTCTCAAGGGAGGGAAAACTCTCAAGCGGGTGAACTTGTTTCTCTTAGTAAAACACAAGGTGGGGTTGGCGGACCTCTACGGGGCGCGCCTCTCATCACTTTCTGTTCTCGTGTTTGTTGCGCAGGGACACTGGAAGAGTGGTCTCTGGTGATTTACGGCACCGCACGGCAGCCATATCCCGCTCGGCGCAGGCCGGCGCGGTCGGCCGAGATACCGAAGGACGCCGACTTCGCTGAAGAATACACTGGTGTGTGTTTACGCGACTAGTGGTCTAAATGTATAACTTTCTAACTACTGTCCAGAAGCTCTGGTCACCACCAAATTGTATATGGTGGCCAGCCAAAGCCTGCTAGTGTGAAAGAATAACAGCTGTGACTACAGTTCATATGCTCTGAGTCCTCGGTGTGAAGCACCCCGTAAACAAATTTGTGTGCCCCTATATATGCATAGAGGTACCGGGTCCGATCAGATCTGGTTTCGAGAAGGTTGCCATGAAGAACCTAAATTGTACTACGCATTTGAGCAGTCTAGCCTTTAGTCTGTCCGAATGATACCTGAAACGTACTCGCATTAGCAAGCTTGCATTTTTTTCAGTGGTTCCAAAACCAGTCTGTTTTGTCTATTAATGTACTCCGACATACAGTACAGCTTAATCACTGTTTGACCCACTTTTTGTTTGCTATACTGTGTAGTTAACATAGCTTACCAATGTTTGTGGGTTTTTGAGTTGCAAAGATTCAATGAATCCAATAATAATCTTCAGTAGCACCCAGTCGCAGTCAAGTCCAAAGTTCTAAAATGTATTTTGGCTATTTAGACCACCATAGAGTGACTTTCTCACATGGACCTAGTATAAAAGTGTCAATTTAATTTCAAACACCACCTTGGTTTTGTCATACGAGTGTCCAAAAAAGGCCTCTCTGACAGCTACTTCTGTTTGACCCAGTTTTGTATCCGCTTTGTCCATATTTGGCTAAGACCGCTCCCTTTCCTCTGATTGTTTGCCTCTATGTCGAAGACCCACTTGTCAGAGCACACGCTGGCTGAGGAGTGAAAAGGGAAGGGGGAGATCTTCGCTAGTGATGTAGATAAGCTCGAGAAATTCGAATTACCTGATTTCAGGGCTCTCGGCTGAAAAATGTCTGGAAGTCAGGAATGCGTGGACGATTTTAATTCATATTTCAAATTTTTACTGAGGCACCATAGAGACAATATTACATCCCAAATACTAGAAAAAGTTGGTTTGGCAAAATATGGTCCCTTTCAGTCTGACTCAAGTCAAGTCATGCGATTTGAGTCCCTCAACACTGAGGAGACATCAACACAAATCAGTATTTATGTAGCTTGAGCTGCAGTATACAGTCATTGTCTCTTTCAGTTCTGCTGAGAAGTTACTCAAATTTTTCGATATGAAAATGATTTAGCTTGTGACTTTCCGGCATCTTGTCCTTTCCAGGACCCTGCGACCCAGAGTGCAGCGACGACGGCTGCGAGGGTCCCGGCCCTCTGCAATGTGTCACATGTGCCCACTTTTTCCTTAAATTCAAGAACAACACAAGGTTAGTGTGAAGGCTTCTACCTGTAGCCCACATCCTTCTCTTAAGACTCCCATGTCATGTTCCTGTCCCAACAGAATGTGCGTGTCCGGGTGTCCATGGGGATTCTGGGGTGATAGGCGCCGTTGCAAGCGCTGCTACGCCACCTGCGAGAGTTGCACAGGAAGTCGCAGTGACCAGTGCACTTCCTGTCAAGCCGGATATCACCTGACCGAGGGGACCAACACCTGCACCACCGTCTGCGAGGAGAGCTACTTCCTGGACCACGGTTGGGCTTCTAGCTTTTGTTTTTTGTTTGTTTTTAACAAGAATAACAAATTGCAATTCTCTCATGAATGGCATGTGACAAACTCCTTTTTGACAACTATTCTGATTCTGATTTTGATTCTGATCTAATGGCTTTGAGTCCCATTTCGGTTGAACTAATTTATTTAGTTTAAACTATTTTACGTGATATTTACATCAGACAAAGCAAAAACTAAAACTTAGTTAAGCTTAGTTAAACCAACAAAAAAAACCTACAATACTTAAAAATCGTAATAGTACAAAAATGTAACCCAAAAAAAATTGTAGTGCATTAAATATTTACTTAGTTTAATAATTATGTTTAATATAATATTAAGAACAAATAACTTATGTATTTGCATAATAATTACAAACTATAAATGATTTGTTTGCAATATTTAGTTTTAGTTTGTAATATTTTGGTTCTGTCCCCATTGTAGGAGCACTGAAATATTTCACGTGCATCCCAGATTCCCAGATTATCGCGCTCCTCGTCACTTTAAACTGCATAAACTCCTTGAAGTCTCGGCGCCCTTTGCACAATGGTCATTGCACCGGACTATTGCGAGATTAGTCATTCGAACTGCTTTAAGTGCTAGAGGACATCTTTTTGCACAATTGTCAAAAAAAAAAAATTAATGAAATAAAATAATTTGTACCGGCATTACCAGATAACTAGCAACCCTTTATTACTCAGTGACTGTTTTTCTCAATGTCTTTATGTCTCAAAAGTGTTTTCTGTCAATTGACTGTCTTTTGTCATACTAGAGCGGCTCCAACTACCGGAGACAAATTCCTTGTGTGTTTTTTGGACATACTTGGCAAATAAAGATGATTCTGATTCTGATCCCCAGTCAGACTTGCATCAGAAACACTTGGGGTATAAACACAACTTCAGGTGGTGTTTAAACAGGCTCGTACATTTTAAAAAAAAAATGCCATTGGTGTTTTGATAACATAGTAATCAGACTGTTAAAGCTGTAAGGTTTGCTTTGGTCTGTATCTTTTATTTCTTTAAAAGGAGACAAACAGTTGACATTGCAATTTCCTAAAATGAAAAGACCATCAATGGCAAGATATAAATTTTTGGATATGCAATTGTCATGTTCCTCCTCAGTTGATAAGGTTCTCTCAAAGTCACATGTCAGCACGTGTAGTTATGTTTAAATTTTTTAAAATATGATATACCATACATGTTTTCAAAGGTATTTTTCTTTATTGTTGTTCACTTTTGTAAAAGTGGATCTCGACTTGCTGTAGATAAGCAACTATTCACACTCAGAGACAATTTAAAGTCTTCAATGAGCCTACCATGCATGTTTTTGGAATGTGGGAAGAAGCCGGAGTGTCCAGGAGAAGCCCCACGCAAAAACGAGGAGAACACAAAGACCACACAGGAAGGCCAAAGCCCGGATTCAAACCCCCAACCTCAGAACTGTGAGGTGGATGTGCTGAGAGAGAGAGAGAAAGAGAAAAAGAAAGAGTGCAAGCGAGTAAGACGTCTAGATAACCGGGGTGTAATGTTTGATTGCTTTTTCCCCCTGCAGATGGAAATATGTGCAGAAAATGCAGCGAGAAGTGCTCGAGGTGCACGTCCTCCAGCGTCTGCACGGAATGCAAAGCAGACGCGAGGTGAGCCAAGCATCTGATGAGGCCCCCGACAAGTGCCTAGTAAACAATACGCACTCGTCCGTATGCCCTCTGCAGCGTCGTAACAATGGGAAAGAGCCGCGCTACTTTTATGTCTGCATCTGCAGATAGGGCTTATCTTTGCTATTTCCATTTAGCACCGGCACACTCACACGGAAGGACGAAAGAAATCATACACAATCAGGTGATTTTTCTTTGGAACACAAACAATTTACATAAAAGTGATAAAATTACAGTAGCAGGTATAAAGGTTTTGCTAAAAAATCCAACCTTCCCCAACAATTGAATGTTCCTTGAGTAGTAAAACAGTGCCAATCCCTAACTTGTGTAATTGTACCCCTTGAATGCAAAACTCACTACGTCGATATTTATCAATTGCAAAAATCTGTCTTTATAAATAACAGTACTTTTTTATTATTATTTAAGTTATACATTACCTAATCATGGAGTTTTGTGCAGAAAATATTAATATGAAGTCAATTAAAAAACAATGAAAGTATTGATTCATGATGTCATTATGTAATTCAACAACAATATGATTTAATTCATTAACTTTTATTTGAATAGCACCAACGTGCATGTTTCTGTGGGAACCTGTGCAAATGTGGTGGAAATACGGACAGTTCTCAGACTGCTTCAATCTCCCCCTTGAACACTGCCCCCAATGTTCCATAAAAATACGCATCCTCTGACAAATCCTCATTAGACGTCTGCAGACAAGATCTTTAATGTGTGCTTAGCTCAGCTGACCTCGTGTTCGTCGTGTTTGCCGAGCGGCGTTGGCGGGGCTCTCGACGAGTAATTCACCCTGACGCCTTTGCGTGATTGGCTGTGGGAGTCACGCCGCTGCATACTGTCTCTCGTCTCTCTTTCCGCCCTCAATCCAGACTGCGTGGGAACCGGTGCCAGCGACGTTGCGCGTCAGGAATGTACCTCGACGAGGCTGAGGGCCTTTGCAAAGCTTGCCACCGGGTGTGCACCGCCTGTGCAGGTGAGATGTTAAAACGGGTTTTTCTAACTTTATGTAACAGGTGTTATGCTTCTGCAGGAACCTGTACAAATGTGGTGGAAACACAAACTGTTCTCTGGATTGTTTTCCGTGAACATCGTAACAAGCAACAGTTTGGCCGATTGTGAATAGTTCAATTGTTTCAAGTTGTTTCCTGCCACTCCCAGTTGAAGTTTACTTTAAAAGTAAACATAAAACAAAGATTTACACGTTGTGTATTTACCAAACCTAATGCTAAGACACAATGCAAAAGGCCATAGAGGGGCAAATGAAACCAGCATCGATGATGCCGTAATAGTAGTAAACAAGTCGTATATGAACACTAGCAACACATGTAGACAGAGCATACAACAATGCTCACAGAACAAAAAATGACTAATATTACTGCAGCCTAGTTGAGATAGTCTTCTAGCTACGTGTATTATGTCTGTATGTATTATACTGCCCCCTGGTGGCCAAGGTTCACACAACAAAATTAGCAGCACAATGCCCACTGAATTATAAACAAACCGTTTAATTCTTTATTTTCAATTATTACTCTGTGTTTTTATAAAGTGCAATACTGTAGAGCACGATGTTTATTATTTATTTGTTTTTAAGTATTTTGGGATACTGTAACGGATTGAAGAGATTTCAATTCATTTCAATGGGGAAAGATGATTTGAGATACAAATGTTTTAAGTTACACGTGTGGTCATGGAACAAATAAAACTCCTAAATCAAAGCTTTGGAGACCCCCCGGGACCCTTCAAAGAGCAACAGGAGCATGTTTCACCAGGAAGCTGTATAAATGTGCTGGAAACACAGACAGTTCTCGAGAGAGTTTCAAGCTCCCTTTTGAACACTGTTACTGTCCCATAATATACATTTTTATAGCATGTACAGTTTTGAGATTACCACCATTATCGCCATTTTCATTGATTTGACACACTAGTGTGACATGGGTCAAATTTGAGACGGAACAGTCTCAGTGTACGCAATCTGTGTCGCACCAGTACAAAAGATTGACATTTTTTAATATTTTCATTTTTGTGTATTGTCACTTTAGGAAGTCCTCAGTGAAAGAATAACGTTTAGATTGTTTTTATTGCTGTCAAATGTCAAAACAGCTAACCTACAATTCCATTGCAACATGTGGCCAATTTTTGTTTTTGTCTTGAGTTAGTTGTCACATTTCTGTCGGGCGAATTATACATTACCCGTGCACTCACTGTAGTAGTCTCGCCACGCTGCACTATTTGCAAATCTGTTGTTGACCAATACTCGTCACTCATGCCAGAGGAGCATCTGCAACATTTGCACAATCAACATTGTCCTAGATTATCGCGTTACTAGTCACTTTAAACTGCATACACTCCTTGAAGTCTCGGCGCCTTTTGCACAATGGTCATTGCACCGGACTATTGCGATATTAGTCATTCAAACTGCTCTAAGTGCTAGAGGACTGTGTATCTTTTTGCACAACTGTCCAGAAAAAAAAGAATATATAATTTTTTAAAGAATTGTACCGGCATTACCAGATAAATAGCAACCCTTTATTGCTCAGTGACTGTTTTTCTCAATGTCTTTATGTCTTAAAAGTGTTCTCTGTCAATTGACTGTCTGTTGTCGTACTAGAGAGGTTCCAACTACCGGGGACAAATTCCTTTTGTGTTGTTTGGACATGCTTGGCAAAATTAAGATGAAGATGATTCTGATTCTGAAAACAGGTCAAATTTCACCCAAGGGTTAGATGATACGACATAATTTATTGCAAATTATTTTACAGACCCTTAGGTTGCGGCTCGTAGAACCACAGTGTGTGAAGCACAGTGTTAAAGGTGGTCAGCGTTGGAAAGACGTGTTCTTATCTTGCTATTTTTTGGTTGATCAGGCGCCGGCGTAGAGGCGTGTACGCAGTGCGCGGAGGGCTACCTGATGGAGGAATGGAGGTGCGTTCCCTCCTGCAGCAGCGGCTTCTTCGCCACAAACCCGGAAATGGCAGACGGGCGCTGGGTGTGTAGGAGGTGAGCGCACTGGTGATTGTTCAGGTGTGGGTGGCTTTTTTATCAGCTGATGGCAGGCCTCCTTCTGTGTGCGTGTTGCTGCTATGCGCTGTTCTATTTCTACAGGTGCGACGCCAGCTGTCTCACCTGTGTCGGGCCGGGCCGGGCCAACTGCAGCAGCTGTTCCAGCGGCCACAGCCTGCAGGAGGGCGAGTGTGTTCTCCACACGGCGTGCGCAGATGGTCAGCGTCTGCCTGCTTTTAGTGGCTCACGTCCTCCAGTCTGAATAAACACAACAGGAAGCAACGCGCGCACATTTTGCAGTTTGCGTTCACTCTTTAAACACTCCGTGTCTTACACGTTTTTAATGACCATTTTCAATTCATCATGAACAAAAGTGGCACTTCAAAAACAGCTATTAAATAATTTAAAATGTCAGTAAATGAAAATAATTAAATAAATAATCCCTTAAATAATATATATATGTTTTAAATAAACAACACTGTGATGTGATTAATAAGTAAAGAGGTATACAGGTATGAAATACATTATGTTAAATAGGTATAATATAATTATTTGAAATTATATTTCAAGTAAATCACATTTTGGCACAGACGAACACTCATATACTATACGTCTTCTACGACAGGGGAATACCAGGCCAATGACGGGATGTGCCGCCCGTGTCACCCGACATGCTTGAAGTGCACGGGACCGCAGCATCTAGACTGCATCAACTGCGGCGCTTCACAGTAAGTCGGACGCACTCAATATAATGCTGAGTCACATGTTTGCCCTGACCTAATACTCTACAATTGTGATCAATACGCCAAAATGCTGAAGAGCACTTGAAACTGATGACGGTGCAAAGAAAACCCATTGTAAGTTTCTTTCCAAATTCCGTTCTTAAAGGTTACAGCATCTTGCGACTTGAATGGGAAATTGCACAACAAGTTCAACACTGTATTAAGTTGGCAACTGACTGGCATATTTAAAATTAACATAATTAGAATGTGTTGAAAATGTTTTTTTGTGGGGGGGTCGGTTGTCATTGCAGCGCTCTGGACGAGGGTCGCTGCCTGGCGGAGTGCTCCCGAGGCAAGTACCAGTCGGGTGGGCAGTGCCACCTGTGTGACCACACCTGTGCAACCTGTGTGGAGGCGGGGCCTGCCAACTGTACTAGCTGTGTCACCGGTGAGGACCAACCATGTCTTGTCACCATTTGTTATCTCTGTCACGATTCATTAGTGTGCGTCTGGCTTTTTGTTACTCAGAACAGGCATAATCAGCCATTAGCTGATGAATTGAATGTGGTTAGATTGAATGTTCATTCACTCGCCTCTTGAATATTACACGGAAAAAAATAATCCCCCGCATATCCGCAGCTCACCATTTACGAATCCACCGCATCACATTTTCTTTAGCTATTTGCTGTAAAAATTACCTATTCACCGTTTTTGTGTTCTTTTTGAAAAAGGCCAAGTGGATGCCATCTCGATAGGAAGGTAGCACAGTAATTGGTCCAAGGAAGTACATTTGCATGTTTGGGAAGAGCTAAGTTTAGTAGTGGAGGTTTTGGAGTTGTCTTTGCCACACGTGCATGAACATTTTCTGAATAAATCGTCCACACTGAATGAGGGTGATGAAGATTAAACCGAGCGTTTGTAAACACCGCAGATAAGTTCGGAATGGAGCGTTACCTCCACAAAGGCAGCTGCGTGGACGCCTGCCCCGAGGCCTTCTACCACACCGACGAGTGGAGCTGCGAGGCCTGCTCGCAGGGCTGCACGCTCTGCACGAGCGCCGCCCACTGCCTGAGGTGCAACTCGTCCCACTCCGTGTCCGACGGCGCCTGTGTCAAGCTGGAGTGCGGCGAAGGCAAGCCAACTCGCGTGAGCGCCACTCGCATTCTCCACTTCTCGCAAAAAGTGGATTTCCTCCTCGTCTTTCAGGGGAAGTTGAAGATCCAGATTACAGCGACTGCATGGCCTGCGAGGAGGGCTGCAGGCAGTGTGTCTTGTGTAAGCCCACACGCTCTACTTCCCCTATTGCAGGCTGCTTTCCACACAGTCACCAATGATAATAATAAATACAATTCGTGGAGCACTTTTGACAAAAGTACAGCGTTGTGGAAAAGAAAAAAAGGATCTTTTTACACCAATTACATTACACAACGAATGTGCTTTTGAAAACATTCAAGATGATTTAAACAAACTTCATACTTGTCTTTTTAAACATGAAATTAGAACTTTAGCCACATAAATGTACGTCTTTAACATTAAGAAGTTGTTTTTGTGAAATCATTTTTTTCCTGACTTTTTTCTCATAAAAAGCATCTTTATTCTCCTATTACAACAAATTTAGTTTTTTTTAAATGAATCACCATTTCATGTTAATGTGAAGATTTTATTATCTTACAAAATAGTACTTTTAATTATCAATTCAACAATATTTTTTTGCGAGATTTTATTCTCATAAAAATGTTGATTGTTTTCCCCGTAAATACAAACTTTTAAAAAACATTTGCAACTTCATACCTCTAAAAATAAAACTATTTTCTTAATAGGTCAATTTTATGCTCGTCAACATAACTTTTCCATACGATCAAAATTGTTAATTTTTAAAACTTCTTGTTAATATGATGTTCTCATACACTAAATGTACAACTTTGTTACTGTAAACATATAACGTTATTTTCTGAAAAATACTAAGAATTTCTCCCCAAATTAAAATGTTATTCCTGTGTGTTAACTTTTGTGTTAATATTAAGGTAAGATTCTATAAAATAGCGACTTTTTGGCCCAGCTCAATTTTACCACACACGTGATGATTTGCCATCGTAAATATTGAAGAAGTTGAACGACCCCCTGACCGTTTTCCGAGCAGATTAGGGAAGGAGAAACACACCACACCACAAAGTTATGTCTTAAGATAATATTCATAATAACATTCGACAATCTGGCCTTTGCTGACTTTGATAGAAAGAGGGAAAAAGCTTAAAATCGGCCCGATTATTGGTATGCGTCTACTGTGCTCCGAAAAGGCGCAGATATCTTCTCAAGTGGTAAAATTCAAGTAACAACCATATTGTTTTCCTCGTGATATTTTCTCATCCAAACGAATCGAATCCTAAAGGTCTGCTGTACTTTATTATTTCTTTTCCTGAGAGTGTCTTCTCATTTTAAAAGGAGGATTTTTGCTGCTTTCAACAGATAACCCCAGGCATTGCCTGTCCTGCAAAGAAGGCTTTTACAAGTAAGGCCGGTGTGCCTTGTGTGATCTCGCCTTCCTCTCCTCTACTCGCTGAGCCTCTCACTTTACCGATACGCTACCGTCCGACGCACATTTTGGCCTCAAAGAGTGAAATGGATTTAGGCTTGAGGAAACGGGAGCTCATCGACCGCTGCCGTTTGTTCTCAGCTTCCAGGATGGCTGCTACAAAAACTGCCCCGCCAAGACGTACAACGTGGACGTGGACATGACCTGCGTCCCGTGCGACAGCAACTGCGTCAGCTGCGACCAGGACGAGTGCTACTGGTGCGAAACGGACCTCTTCCTGTCAGGTAGCACTCCTACCAATCTGGCACACAGAAGCATTTAAGTGATATTTTTGGGATGTTTTGGTACAGGGAACCCATTTACAGCAAGTCTCTACACGTTTAATACCGCTGCGAGACTATTTGTGTGCTCCTATCTTAGTTGGCAAACCAGCGAGCTCAGCAGCCAACTCTTCAACGTTAGTGTGTGCACAATGGCTGAACTGACAATTGACTGACAATTTAATACTTTTCTTCAATTACCCTAGTGCTTTGAAACCACTGAAGACAATTTAATACATTTCTTAAACAAAGCTAATGTAAATGTAAAGTCAATCGCCAACTAGTGGCGCGGCATGGAATATGACAGCAAAACATTTTTGTTTTTTTATGTTCTCAGAGGGAAAATGTGTGTCCGTGTGCCCTGAGGGATTTTACGGTGACGAGGACACCAACGACTGCGAGGAGTGCCACGCCGAATGCACGACGTGCAGCGGCCTTGGGGACGACGACTGCGCGTCGTGCGGTGATGGCAAAATACTGGAGAACGGACAGTGCGTGACTGAAGGCGACGTCTGTCCCGTTCTGACCTTTCGCAGCGGTGAGAATAACAATTCAACAGCTTGTTTTCCAAAATCAATCCTGGATTTCAGCTTAAGTACTCAATCAGTGCTCCTGAACCCCTGCCAGGAAAGACTTTGTGATGATTGATTGTATTTGTGGAACATTTAGCTCTCCTTCCAAGACTTTTAAGACTTTTAAAGCAACATCTTGTATTTATTCAGAGACAAGTCATCGATTTATACGAACTTAAATACCTCTGACAGGCTAATAAGAACATTTTAAATGGAAAAAAGAAAACGTGACATATGAAAATAAATCTTAAAACTAATAATTCTAGCTAGTTTGCTAGCCTAGTAACAATAGCCAAATGTGCAATGACATTCACTTTTGGGTATTGCTTATATGATTTTGTACCATAAAGTACCTTTAATGTTACATATGTGTAGCTCTACGTTAGCTTCATAGTTAGCATCAAAGTTAGCTCAAATGTTGTTCCAAAAAAACCCAAATTTCTATTCAAGACAGTATTTTATTATATCATAGATTATAGATTATAGTAATCTGTAATGCTCGCTGGAACAGTTTATTTAGCTGTCAAATTTCGAGGTTCTTCTGAGTATTTTATTTGAGGAAAACATGCTTAGCACCAAACAATTTGTTCTTGCTGCTATGCATGAAATAAATATGGCATCAGGTTGTACACAAAATATTTAAAAACGAATTTCTCCTTCTATTAAAACGGTAGTCTACATGTAAAATGAATGTGACAGTTAGTTTCTCTTCCCCCAGAAACCATAGGGTTTAAAACATACATACAATAATAGCAATATCGCTTAAATCTTTGTGGTTTTATTGAAAACCTCTGAAAGCTTGAGACTCCTTCAAGAGCAGATCTTCACCCCTCTGCGTCCAGACTGCAAACGCCAGCCAATTTAACTGTATTTTCAGAAATTGGCACATAACAATGGATTCAATTAGTTGTTGAATTTCACACTCGATGAGTGGGAAGCCATTCTTCAGACACCCAACTGTTTGTGTGTGAGTAAAATTTTCATAATATGGATATCCTTTAAGATTTGAAGTGGAGCTCTCAAAACTATATAACTGATTTTCACGTAACTTTGTGGATGGTTGAGGTTTGGGCTAAGGGAAATTTGGTGCAAAACCTACTTAACTTCACTGAGCGATGGAGAATGGGCCAAGGCAGAATGCTACTTCAAACGACCCAAAACATTTCGTTTTCTCTGGTTGCCTTGAGGATGTGTTTGGTACTGCAGGCGATGGCGAATGTGTGGAGTGCCATCCATCGTGCGAGTCCTGCTCTGGACAAAACAAGAACCAGTGCAGCAAATGTACAAAAGGTCTGTCAGAATCTCACACGTTGCAACCGCTTTTTAAAGTTGTGTGTGTATATATAAGACTTTTCCATAAAAACACTCATGTATATACATATACACGACCCTTGAAAAGTTTGGAAATCACTTGGAAATGTTACTTTCGAAACTTTTTTTTTTTTAATCATTACCATTACAATGTCTAAACCACGGCTCATCACCTTTTTTTTTTTTTGTACTGAGTGCTACGTTAATACTAATTAATGCAAAGGGATACCAGGTTGATACCCACTTCTGAAATAAAACATTTGCTCGCACTGCTTTTTATTACTGCATTTTTTAAAATTATTAATAATTAATTTTTGTAATTTATGTGAAGAAACCAATCATGTTAATGGTTTGTCACAGTAGTTATCAACAATGATTTAACAGGGCAAGAAAAGGATACCGGTACACATCAATATGCAATATCTATCAATTTCAAGTGTTTACATTTTCAAATGAACACGGCAACCACATT
Organism: Phycodurus eques; assembly: GCF_024500275.1. Classification (NCBI taxonomy): domain Eukaryota; kingdom Metazoa; phylum Chordata; class Actinopteri; order Syngnathiformes; family Syngnathidae; genus Phycodurus; species Phycodurus eques. The sequence continues at coordinate 17,291,179 of NC_084539.1, read as the reverse complement.
CCTAGGAAATCACAATGTCCCATCTCTGCCATAATAGATGCCATAAGATGACGCTAAAGCCCTGTCTAAACTGGAAAGTTGTACAGTAATTAGAAGCATTGTTGAAGTGAGTTTTGCATGGTGGGGAGGAGCTAATTTTAGCCTGGGTTGTTCAAGTTCCGGAGAGTCTTCACTCCATGCATGTACACCCGCACTTCAGGTGCATTTCTTTATTTTTTTATAACCCTTTTTAGGTTAATGTTATGTTATGTTAATGTTTAATGTCACCTACATTAAAAATAAATAAATAAATCAGTGCTTAAAAATTATTTTTAAAAATAAATGGAATTTGAATGGTAGGGTATACGTGTAATCTATTTTTGTGCTGCGGTCCTCTTCCAGGACGCTTTCTGAGCCCTCAGCAAACGTGTGTGTCAAAATGTCCGCCGGGTTCGTTCGGCGACCGACTGAGCGGCGAGTGCGAGGCGTGCCGCGCCGGCTGTTTGCACTGCGTGGACCTTGAGCGCTGCACCCGCTGCCTGAGCCGCCCCACAGCGGTGTTGTTCCTGCAGGACGGCCAATGTGTCCAGCAGTGTGTCAGGTCAGAACTCAAATTACTTTCTCAAAGGTTTTGTGGGTTTTATCTGAGAAATAGAAGTTTTCTTCACAAACTACAGGCGCGACTGTTTGCAAAAACAGAGCCCAGAGTGGGGGAAAAGAGTGAGCATCGATTCTCATAAAAAATAATAATAATAATTTAAAAAAAAATAAAAATAATTGTAATTACCCCCACAAGTTATTGTTATGCATCGTTGAAAAAGTCACGTCAATTTTCAATTACATGTCCGCAACGTTAAGATTCCTGCGGAATCTTAAAAAAAATTCAAAAAAATCAAAAACTGAAAAAAATTCAATCTCATCCCTGACATGTTTGCTGCCCATCATTTTGACTTTTCTTCCTGGACATTTATGAGCAATTAAATCCACACTGCCAGCGCGTCTTGTCCTTGAGTTTCCATTAGCACCCAGATGACTGGATGAGAGGCTGCCCAATCTGGCTTTATTACCTCCACCAAGGAGGTCATTGCTGCAATCCGGTTGCAAAATTACGACCTCCGACATGGAAAAACGCATTGGAACGTCACTCGAGTTATTACTCGGGGGGAAACTGATGTGCAATACATTGATTTCATCAGATGCAGAAATGTGCAGACAATAGAAGACTGTATAAACCACTTGTGTATTTTGGGGGGTTTATTAGGTATTGCCTTTTTTAACATAACCGGTTTAATGTAAAAACTGCCGATGCGGATAAAGGTGTGGGTCAAGATTTAATTTTTCCATTTGACCCCTTAAGAGCTCAGCCACTTTCCGACGTATTTGCCGGCAGCCTCAAATGTTGCATGTGATCATTTTTGTCTGCTAGACGGATTACACACACAAAAAAAGATTTGTACGCAACTTTGTGAAGAAGGATCACTGATATCCTCGTTAATTCTTGGATGAAGCGTGTTAAGGTCCAAAGACAAATCGATTAAAATTTGGAACAATCATGCAAAAAAGCTACTCCATCGATTTTTTTCAAACTTTTGGGTGCTCCTGAGAAGAATCACTCTTTTCTTGTTTTTAATTCTAATTCAATTTTAATTAAATGAATTACATTTAATTAATAAAAACATATATAAATAAATAACTAAAAATTAATTACAATTATTTGAATGTAATAAAAATTGTATTAAAAGTACATTTTATAACATTCATCTTTTAATTCAGAACATTCCAACATTTTGCAACAGTTTCGTCAAGTACAACGTTGATATGCACAATTCCCATGCGTCAAATATGTTTGTTAAAAGCATGATACGAAAACCACGTAACTAATTTTTACGACATTTTGTAGACGATGCGGACATCATCTACATCCAGGACTTGCCGGAGGTCGACACTTGTTTGTTCAATAGAAAGCTAGCATCGCTTTTGACACAAGGTCCATCAAGTATGCCTGACCATTGAGGGATCTCTAAAGTGACTGTTAGCAACAGAAACACTGTCACTTAAGCTTGTGAATCACTCTTAAAAGTACACTAAATTGTATTGTTCATTGTTATCTAATTGTCTCCACAGAGGTTATCCCGTCGGTCAGGTGTGTCGAAGCTGCGTGTCGGGCTGCGTGTCCTGCGAGAAGAACTCCACCTACTGCCTGAGCTGTGAAGAACCCCTGCTGCTGCTCAATCACCGGTGTGTGGAGCAGTGTCCCGCGGGTCACACGGTCCACATCCAGGATTGCCGACGCTGCCCCGCGGCCTGTGAAGAGTGCAGCCCCCTTGGAGAGTGCACAGGTAGAGCAAACCTTTGTGGTCAAATTGGTCCACACAACTAATAAATAATCATTAAACAAAGAGAATAACGTCTTGTGTATTTACAAGGTTAATGCTAACGCTAATTAGCATCAATGCTGCGGTGATTTAATCATTTCAGCAACTGATTGAACACAAACGGTGCAGCAACAACATGTAGACAGACAATAATAACAGTATTCAGAGTATGGCTGGGCAATTGTTTTTTAAATTGTGTATTTCTTCAGCTACCAAAAACTCAACTTTAAATATAATTTAAAAGAACACAAAGAAAATAAATTGGTAACAATATATATTAAAAATAATAGCAGTAGAAAACAATGACTACAAATAAAAACCTGCTGTGCGCACCTTGGCCTTTTAGGGGCAGTGTGGTGCACACACAGACATACACACATATTGGGATAAAAAGTTATGTGTTGTCAGCCTGTGAGGAGTATCACTTCCTCCACGAGGGTGCGTGCATGCCCGACTGCCCCGATCGCTTCTTCGGCGATAACGAGCGGCGGGAGTGTCTGCGCTGTCGCGCCGACTGTCGCTCGTGCGACGGCCCCGGACGCGACGACTGCGACGCTTGTGAGGACCCCCGGGCCGCACTACGCGACGGAGATTGCGTGACCCCGTGTCCCGCTCGGACCTTCATGGATGACGCCACGGGAGAGTGTCAACGTAATCAAGTCCATCACACACACACACACACGCTCTCTCACACCACACTCTCACTCACACACTTTCATGCACCCGCAATCTCTCTCGCTCTCTCTGTCGCACACTCTCATGCTTTCTCACACACATACCATATTACATATAGACTCTGTCACTCTCACACATTCTCAAATTCTCATTCCTCTCAACTCTCAATTTCAGTCTGACTCAATTTCATACTCTCACACATTTAGTTTATCTCCCTCTCACATGCATGTAACCACACTCTCAGTCACATACACACAAACACACCCACTCTCGCTCTCTCTCTCTCTCTCTCTCAAACACACGCAGTCTCACAAAATCAACACAATCTCTCTCGGGTCTCCAGCTTACACTCTCACACATTCTTGCACACTTGCTCTGACTCTTGCACAAACGCCGACGTCTCACATTCACACACTCTTTATCTCACACTCACACAGTTTCTCTCTCGCTCACATGCAAAAATCTCCCAATTTCCCTCTGTCACGCTCTCTCTTCCATTCCTTCTCACACACTCTCTAAAGCTAGCTAATTCCATATTTCTCTTTCACTCTCTCGCTCTCACACACACACATTTCACCTTCTTCACTTGACTCACTTTTTAGTCAACATTCAGAAGTTCTCCCTCTGAGCGTGGTGAATAATTTTAGTACCGACTAAAATAGCAACGACGCTCCTCAGAAGTCAGGCAGCTGTCACGTCGCCTCCAGATAGAAACCCAGCTGGAGCACGCGACACACACACACACACACACACACACAATGGGTGCATTTTTTCATCCCAGAGCACGTTGCATTCAGCGACCAGTGTAATTTCTGACTTTGTCCGTGTAATTACTTTTTTCTTGTAACATTAAGAAATTTTTTTTTCTTCGTAATGTTATGACTTGCCGGCACGGTGGCCAACTGGTTAGCACATCTGCCTCACAGTTCTGAGGACCCGGGTTCAAATCCGGTCTCGCCTGTGTGGAGTTCGCATGTTCACCCCGTGCCTGGCTGCATTTTCTCCGGGAACTCCGGTTTCCTCCCACATCCCAAAAATGTGCGTGGTAGGTTGATTGAAGACTCTAAATTGCCCGTAGGTGTGAATGTGAGTGTGAATATTTGTTTCTTTATATGTGCCCTGCGATTGGCTGGCGACCGATTCAGGGTGTACCCCGCCTCCCGCCCGAAGATAGCTGGGATAGGCTCCACTAGGCGACTCTAGTAAGCATAAGCGGTAAAGAAAATGGATGGATGGATGGATGTTATGACTTTATTCTCTGAACTTTGAAACTTTTCTTTTAAATGCACCCCAAAAAATACAAGTGTCAACATAATATGACTTTATTCTTGTAACTTTACAACTTTTTTTCTCAGATTTTTTTTCTAAACATTGTCCTTGTAATACAGTGTAATATGTCCTGATAATATTTCTGTGGTATTACTCTATTCTTTACAACATTCTGTTCTTTTTTCCTCATTGTTCTCATAACATTACGACTTCCTCCTTCATCCAGTTTTTCTTCTCCTAAATTTCATTTACCCCCACAAAATACAATCTTGTCCTCAAAATATGAATTATTGAAAATATCATGTTTTCCCCCCTCAAAAAAATCTAATTTTCCTAGTCGTAATACTATGATTTGTCTGTGTAATATTACAACTTTTGAAAATTCAGATTCTGCAACTTTTTATGTCACATATAATGGTAATATATTTAACAATACATAACATAGTATAGTATTACAGATACTGAATGTATTTTATTCGGTGAGTAAATAATAGTCAAATCTATTGTTATCATAGAGTGTGACGTCTCCTGCCTCACCTGCGTGGGGCCCTTGGCCGGCTCCTGCTCTGGCTGCAGAGAGGGCCACAGACTGGAGGGTCGCGGACTGGAGGGTCGCGGCCAATGCGTGCCGTCGGCCGACGAGTGCTCGCCGCACGAGTACGTCGACGAGCGCGAGGAATGCCAGCCGTGCCACAAGAACTGCCGCCGCTGCTCCGGCCCGGGGAAGAACCACTGCTTGAGCTGCAAGCAGAGACGTCTTCTACAAAGTGAGCTCTATCTTTAAAGGTCATCTTAGTGATGACGATATTATACATTTATAGAGACATTTTTCTAAATAGAAAAAAAGTATTTTATTGTACAAAAGGACAATGAAAAGCAGGGTTTTTCCTGGCTCAAATTTGTAATTAATTGAATAAATGTGTTTTATTATTCAGTAACATTTTTTCTTATATTAAAATGCAAAATAAGAATACAGTAACCTTGTTCGATATCAAATTAAAAAAACATTAACTAGCTAAATGTGGCCCCGTTGAGTCGTAGCCTCGTTTCATTTGGTAAGACGTTCTCATTCTAGTCCTTCTAGTCCAGTGCTGTTCTCCCTAAAAAATAAAAATACAATAAATAATCACAGACAGCTGCCTCGAAATTTTGTGTAAAAAAAAAAAAAAAAAAGCTTTAACGTAAGAAAAATATCAAAGGAAATCCTTCCCCTAACCAGATGGCAGCTGCATTGACGAATGTCCGCCAAGTTTCTACGCCGACGAGTTGCGGCAGAAATGCGAAGCGTGCCACCCGACTTGTCAGTCCTGCGCCGGGAAGCGTAGCCACGAGTGTCTGGCCTGCAAGGACCGGCTCTTTCGCCACGACAACGAGTGCGTGGAGACGTGTCCACACAGGTAACCACAAAACACTCCAATTAATGCGCTTCGTAAGTACTTTTAACAACCATTGTCCAATGTTTGTCACCATACGATTTTATCGCTATTTGATGTCGACATTATAAAATGTTGCTATATGTTGTCGCTATCCAATGTCGCTGAATGATGTCGACGCTATCCAGTGTCGGCATCAGATGTCGTCGATATTCGATGTTGCTATATGTCGTATCGTATCTGATGTCGCTATCCGATGTTGTTGCTATTGGATATTGTTCTAAAATTTTGCTCTGTGATGACGTTATCCAGTGTTGTTAGCTGATGCCGCTAGCCAATATTGCTCCACGGTGTTGCCACTATCCGATGTTGCTATCTGATGCCGTCGCAATTCCAAGCATCTCTATCCAATGTTGCCACTATCCGATGTTGCTATATGTCATTGCATAACTGAAGTCTAGGGCTGTCACGATCAAATCTTTTTAGAATCAGTTATCCTAACGACTATTCCATCGAGTAATTATAAGTATAAATTCTGTGTACAACATTTGAGACAACAACAATAGCAAATGCTAAACAGTTAGCAATCGCGATTAGCATTAGCGCGCTAGCAATTACCATTTTAGGTAACCATTTTTTTTTTCTTTTTTTTTAATATAAATAAACGCTAACGTCCATTCAACTCACTCATATATCATGTTATATGTTTTTTGTTCCGGTGGACCTTCGAAGCAGAAATTTTGCGTCAACCTATTTTGGAAGTCAACTTAGCTGACTTACACATTTCTTTTCCCCTAACAATGTTATCGCTATCTGACGTTGGTCTAAAGATTTGCTAACCGTTTTAAAAGGCGTTTAAGAGTATGGGAGAGGTTACTATGAGTGCTGGGAAGATTAATAAGATTTTGGGGAGGTTCAATCTCAAAAACAAATATGCGGTCGCGACTTTGTAGATTTCACCGACTGCAGGGGTGGTCTGGACCATGACCCTGCGATAAATGAGCGATTACTTTAACTAAGGTTTTTATTCCAATTTCAATCACTTGAGAAGATTTTCAGGAATTTCCAGCCCCCGTAATAGAGCCTGCGATTATCGAGCTCCTCGCTTTATGCGTCGCGTCGTTTCTATGGAGATGTGTGGCTTGAGTAAGTGGAAGATTCACTTCACGCGGCTGTAAAATGCTAATTGTTGCATATGTTTAATTGGCGGACAGCGGTGGAGAAAATTAAATTAATGTGCCGTTAAATTGCAATTAAATCCTGCCCAGTTTATTCCGATAAATTGTACAGAGGCTGCATGAATGAAGTCTTCACGCTTTGTTGTTTAATGGCGCGTCGTATCTATACACTGACCTCTGGCTCCTTCTTCCTCACAGTCACTATGGCAACCAGGCCTCAAGGGCGTGTGAGCCATGCGACCCCACTTGCAGCGAGTGTTCGGGGGACGGGGACTGCCTGAGCTGCGCACCGGGACTGGTTTTCATGCCGCGGGAAGGCCGCTGCCTCCACGCCTGCCCTCGCGGATTCTATCACCACCGAGATGATGACGACGACGCGTACGCTACGTGCGAGCGTTGCCACGGCAACTGCGCAACGTGCTCAGGTCAGCGACACGACGCGATGATATTGATGACATCGTAGAAATGGAAAATTAACGACGACAGCGGTGCCTTGAGAGATGAGTGACCCGACTTAGGAGTTTTTCGAGGTGCGAGGTGTCGCTCGGCTAATATTTTGCTGTAACTTGTGAAATTTTGAGATAAGAGCACGTGAACTCACATCAACACCCTTCGCAACAAGCAGCAGATAGGCAGAAAAAGAGGCTTCATCCTGTTTATTGCCACTCCCGGTCCAACTTTACTACCAAACTAAACCTAAAACAGAGAGAATTAGTGTGCATTTAAAAAAAAAAAAAAAAAAACACGCAACTTTGCCTTCCTAAATTCCACTAGCTTAATGCTCACACAAAGCATAACGACATAGACAGGTTAACGAATAGCATCAGTGTCGCCGTATTACAACTCTAAAAACTCAAAAGGATATTTGACCACCAACAGTGGCTCAATACATCGACAGACAATATAACAATACTCGCAGGCATATATTCTTTATCCTCTGGGGAAAACGAATTATATTAGTGCAGTTGTGACTGTCTCCTTTGTGTACGTCCATACTGTATGTCTGTATTATACTGCCCCCTGCTGGTGAGCGAAGGCACACACACACCAAAAGGTGCCGCAATGACGTAATCATGATGCGACTGTTTTTGTCCTTTTTTTTTTTTTTTACAATTTATATAATGAACTTATTACTCTGTGTTTTTATGAAGTGTAATATTACAGAGTGCTATATTCATTATTAAATACATTACAACAATTTTTGCTCGGTTTTGTTGGAGGCTGCAACGGAATAATAATAATTTCATTCATTTTAGCGGGGAAAGATTATTTGCAGTACGAGCCTTTCGAGTTACGAGCGTAGTCACACTACAAAATAAACTTGTATCTCAAGGCAACACTGTACTATCCTTTTTAGTAGTAGTGTTCAATATAAAATGACAAATTAGTAGTACTGGTAGTCGTTCTGTATGGAAGTCTTTCTAACAAAGCCTGACTTGCAGCGTTAGATTGACTTCCCATCAGAAATCGATTGAGAACCTTTGAAACCCTGAACCGAATAAGGCTCTCTCTCTATTTGGCAAGTTCTATCAAATTGTTGCAGTTATGGACCCTCATAGGTTATTAATGAGCTGTTAGCATTCATATCATATTACTGTATGATGACATATTTTGCAGGAATGGGTTCTTACTCCTGTGACTCGTGCGGGCCTGGTTACTTCCTGTCAGGCAGCACGTGCGTGTCTGTGTGCGACACGGCCAAGTACCCGCTAATAAAGGTACAGTCGTGTTGTTTTTTTCTTTTTTGTAGCGTGGCGCGTTTCCACAAATAGCGGTCGACCAATGAACGCACTGTTTTGGATTACTTTGTGAATGTTCCATCCCTGAGTGCATAAAAAATATTTAGAAAATAAAATAATAGATATTATTTTTAAATTGTAGCTAAAAAAAGAATAGAAATGCATATAATTATTTTTTAAAAATTCATTAGAATATAAAAGAACCTTCCCTTACATAAATACTATTTTAAAACAATTCATAAAATATAGAATACGTAATGATAAATGTCTGACTGTGTTGCCTGTCAGGGTTCCAGTCACAGCTGCGAGGACTGCGACGCGTCCTGCCTGCGTTGCGAGGGACCCGGCCCGGCTAACTGCAGCGCGTGCCCCCCACACGCCATCCTTGAACCCGGGGGGCGCTGTCTCCTTTGCTGCCACGCATCCCCCGCCGCGCACACGCGGGATTGCTGTAACTGCACCGAAACAACAGGTAGTCAACAAGAATAATTATTATGACTATTTCATGCTGAAGAAGCATCAATATGAATATATATTATATATTATTATATTAAATAATCCAAAATTTACAGAAAAAATACAAAAGAAATTCAATATTGAGACGATGAGATGTTTTTTTTCCATCTCTTTTGTAATTTCCTAAAGTAAACTTTACCCAAATAAAACTCAGTAAAATTGATATTAAAATTGTTACTTGTCATATTTACTGAAGAAGAAAAAAAGGATGAACAAAACATCCAAAGGAAAATATGAAAGAAAAAAAAATTTGGGGGGGGGTAAGGATCAGAATGCTCTAAAGTTGTTTTACATGATAAAATTCATAATAGAACTTTTTGGGGGAGCTATTCCTGTATTTTATTATGTGACGTTTTATGTAATTTTTAATAATTAATATTTTGAGAACAAAGTTGTATTTCAGAGGAGAAATGGGATTTTACAAGAAAAAAAGTTAAGTTATGGGAATCAAGTAATACTACGTATTAATAATAAGTGTACGTTTGAGGGTTTTTGTGCCCTTTGTAGTTGAATATGAAAATGTGACTCGTGTCGGCATAACAGCAAATGACAGGCTCAAAATGTGTGTGTGTGTTGTGTGTTTTTCAGGGGAGTGCATCATCAGCACCAACCTGGCGTTCAGGAACAAAGACGAGGAGGATGAGGGGAAGGAAGAGGAGGTGAGGGGCAACCTGGTGGTCTTCATCATCACGTGTGTCCTTCTAGTAGCCGGACTCGCCGCCACCATCTTCCTCATCCAGCACTCGCGCTCCAAAAGGGCGCCTTCAGACGGGACCCCGCGCGGCTACGAAAAACTGGGTTCCGGTCCCGGTTCCGGTGGCTACAGCTCCTCCTCGTCTTACTACAAAGGCACGCAGATGGAGGACTTGGGCAAACGCTACTCGGTCGGAAAAGACGATGTAGCTGAGGATGACGAAGAGGACATTGTGTACATGAGTCAGGACGGAACCGTGTACAGGAAGTTCCGCTACGGACAACCGAGCGACGACGATGATTTGGAGTACGACGATGAGAGCTACACGTATCGATGAAGCTTATTTTCGTTTCTCACCTAAAATAAGAAATAATTAAAATATAAGAATTCTTTTCATGACTTCTTTATTATTAATAATATTAGAATAAAGTAGTGTGCGACCGTCTTCATTGGTTCTTTTGTCAACCCTAAAATAAGCCACTGAGAACACGAGTGGGCTAACTCCATGTTTAAGTTAAGTACAGAAATAAACAGAGAAACGGCATATCTTTCAGTTGAAAACAGGTCTAAATCAAATTTGTTTAGTTCCAATTTTCACATGGAGAACTAGAGCGAGCTAACATAAATAGAGAAAAGGCATATCTTTCAGGTGAATACTGGTCTAACCGAAATGAGTTAAAATTTTGACATATCGCTGGCGTCCGGCGGGATCCTCACACCTCCAAAAACGTCGCTTTTCGGAGACCCAAAAAAAACAGCACCTTTGTTGAACCATTAACATTGAATCGTCAAAGAGAGTAAGCCATTTTCAACACTTTAAATTGTTCAGTAATTTGTAAAAATAACACACACGTGGAGATAGACCAATAGTATAGACCCAAAAAAAATAAAATAAATGTTGGTCCAACGCCAGCGATATCGTACCAGAGGAGGCTAGCTCCATTTTTAAGTGCAGAAATGAAAAGAGAAAAGGCATCTGTTTTATTTCAGCCCATAATTGCACTCAGCACTTTATTCTTCAGCTTGGGTGCCAGCGCATCTGCATATTAGTAAAAGTGAACGTTATCTTTCATGAATTGTTGACTGACAATGTTTGGACTTAGACCACGATTGTACTCAACTTTTAGTGGTAGCCATAAAACTGTAAATTACACTTCTGCATTACAAAAATTGTGTTAGCTCTCTCTAAGCTGAAATGAGCATTTACAAGTGTATTATTGACTTTTAATGTTGCCTCTCTTCTCTGAAGCCGAAATAAAGCACAATATTAGAAATCTTATAAGGTTGTATTCATTTATTTTAAATATTAGAGGTTTGTATTATTCTAACTGCACCTCAGTGACTCATTATTAGCTGCATTTTTTTTTGTTTTTTTTTTGTAATTTTATAAAAATACACAGGATGGAGAAAAATATTGCAATTCGCTGAACAGAAAGACGATCACTGAATCAATAACGGGGCGTGTCTGACAACTGGTTAAGTTGCGTGTCCCGAGACTTGTTTTTAAAATTTTTAAATAAAGTTGTAAAAGCCACGGAGTGCTCGTGTTGCCAATGAATCAGACAGAAGCAATCGCTCAGACACGAGTCTACGGTTTATTGAACAAGTGTTTGTGTGACTATGAGGCTACATGCACTGCTATGCACGAAAGGCACGTGCACACACAAACACACACACACACTTATAAGACATTGTGCTTCCAAGACATGTTTGACTGTTTATTCATCATAAAGACGACTATTCAAAGTTTTCTGATTTTAACACTCATTAGAAGGACATGCTCGTTGTTATTTTGACTATTATGACTGTCCTTTGTGAAGCTAATTCACCTATAAGAGTAGAAACACTTCATTAGGTACACCTGAGCAATTATGTTTATTCTTCTGACCCCTGACATTTTTTTCTATTTTTAGATCTTCTCATGTAGTTAAATAAGACAACCATAATATTAGTAACAGTTCTGATATATATAGATATATATATATATTTTTTTTGAATGATGTATTTATTTATTTGAATAAAGTATTGAAAACTTTCTACTTTTATTGTATAATTTATATTTTCTCAATTTTGTGTATTAATAGCCCCCTAATATTTTTGATTTTTTTTTTGAATGACAAAACTTTGTAATGTACTGCATATTTTGGGAATTAAATATTACAATTTTCAATTGTAATTTTCTGATAACACAAATGTTTTTTTCTAATTCAATATATAATAATAATAAATATATAAAATATAAAAATAAGAATAATATATTTTTAGAATGAATATGACAAATTAATATTTTATATTTTTATCATTACAAAGAGTACTAATATTTCAGCTGTTTTCTTAAATATATGAAACAGTTTCTAATCTTTAATTATATTTTTAGAAAAGAAATACAGTATGTAATGTATTTAGAATTATTTGAAAATCCTAAATTTGTAATAAAAAAAATTTAAAAAATTAAATATCAGAAATTTAAGATTAAATATTTGGAATTTGTTTATATTTTATAATATACAATATCTTTGAATATATTCTAAAATAAATAAATAGAAATTGTAATATTTCATAGTATTTTTAGAATTAAACCTTACAACATTGCTAACAATATGGTTTTCTATTAAATACAACATCATCATTAATACATATTTTTTTGAATGAAACATCTCATCTCGAATATTTTTTAATCTCTTTAGGATAAAGTATTAGAATAATTTCCGAATGTTTTTAGAATGTGTGCAATAAATATTTTTATAGTATAATAATACATACTATGTGATAATAATGATAACATAAATAAACCACAATTAGATGATGTATTAGATGACATTATTAGGGTGTGCGCGTGTACCCAAATAAGTGCCCATCGTGTGTATTTTATAATGTGTATACTAAGCATTCAAATCAATTGTGTTGTTCTGCATTACGACTTGTAATGTTTTCTAATAGTAGCGTAGCACGTTGGACGCTTTTACTTTGAAAACACGTCTCTGAAATACTGATGTGTGTGAGCATGGGACATTACACAAACACAGACACACGACAGTGCGCTGCTGTATGACCGCCTGCTGTGTGCGTGTACGAGTCCAATTTATCCAAGTCGTGTTGTCACATGATAAACTACACGCACACTCGCGCGCGCACACACGCACACGCACACACACACACACACGCACACACACACACACACACACACACACACACTCGGAGGTTGAGTTCCCAGTTTAAGGAGCGCTGGCACCCGCCTCGTTTGCTCTGCTGGGAAGACAAAAGAGTGTTATATAAAAGAATGAATACACGCACACACACACTATTTCACGCAAGCACTCTCGCTCTCATAAACAACGCACACACTTCATCTGATACACACCTCTCTCTCACGCACGCTCACAAACTGACAGAGTACACACATTCTCCCTCACACATATACACACACAAAGCCACACTCACCGTGTTGGCTCGGTTCCCAGGAGAAAGCTATTCACTCTGCAATGAAAGACACAAAACATAATGGAGTCGTTCGTTTTCTGGCAGAGCGGGACTTGAGATATATGGCGGCGGGGATTTTCTCCGGCGTGATTCATCAGCCACGCGTTTTGATTTGAGGGCGTAAATCGGACACGAGGCAGGGAGACGCCTCGTTTGCTTTGCTAGCGCAGTCGTACATCAGCCAGTAACCGACGCACGTTCACTCAGTCACAGCGACACACAGCACACCCTTTTTTTCTTGCTAACTACATTAGTACTAGTATGCTCTTTTCCCTCAGTAGTACTAGTTTAAGACAGCTTTGCCCATTAGTAGAACGACTGTCTCTCTAGTCATGTTTTTTCCAATACTTTTTCTCGTATTTGGGATGTTATATTGGCTCTATTGTGCCTCAGTAAACAAGTGAAACATGAATTAAAATCGTTCACGCATTCCTAAATTCTAAACGTTTTTCCTACCGAGAGGTCTGTAATCAGGTCATTCGAATTTCTCGAGCTTATCTATATACTAGCGAAGATCTCCACCTACCAGAGCCAGCGCTGTCACAAACACGTGTGCTCTCACACGGAGGCAGCCAATCAGAGGAAAGGGGGCGGTCTTAGCCAAATATGGACTAAGCGGATACAAAACTGGGTCAAACAGAAGTAGCTGTCAGAGGAGCCTTTTTCAGACCTTTAAACAACTGGATTTCAGACCTTTATACAACTAGATGTTACTAGTGAGGCAAAACTGTTCATTAATTGACATCTGCACGCTACTAGTACTACTAATGAAGCGCTACACGTTAACAAGTAGGATTTTATTATGTCGCCAAGTACACGTAACGTGCAGTTCTACTAGTGCAACCTAGCCATTCTATTAGTGTGCTGAATGGTCTTACTCGTGAGGACAAAGTGGGTACTATTACATGGACTATTCAGCGCACTAGTACAATATAGAATAAAGGCTCAAATGGCTTTCCACATAGTAGTAACAATTGTAGTAGTAGCAGTTCTTTTGGTAGTATGAGTTGTTGTTTAGTTTAATTAGTTAGACCACGCTCGTAACTTAAGACACTCGTATCTCAAATTGTCTTTTACCATTGAAATGGATGGAAATGACGTTAATCCGTTCCAGCCTTTGTTTTCTTTTATGAATAGAGCACTATATAATATTGTACTTTATAAAAACATACATATAAAAACACATAATTAATAATTAAATATAATGTAAGTAATTAAACTGTTTGTATCATGATCTAATGCTTCAATTCAATTCATTGTGCTACTCCTTAAGGTGTGCCCGCCTTGACCACCAGGAGGCAGTATAATACAGTCACACAGACAAAAAAAAGGGCCACCTCTATTTAACGTAATATTAGTCATTTTTTTCACAGAGGACAAAGAATATACTGTACACCTGTGAAGTATTGTGATATGGTCTGTCCATATGTGTTGCTACACGTATGTGCTCAAATATCCGTTGCTTGAAGGTGTATATGCCGTGACTATCGATGCTAAACGTTAGCCCATCAATGGCGCTTTCTTAAGGGAATAAAATTTGGTTCTTTTAAATATACATATTATTATTTGTTTTCTGCTTAGTTTGACAGGAAACCTCGACTGGGAGTGGCATTAAACAACTCGAAGCGTCTTTTTGAGTAATTATTTACTATTTGGCAAACGTCTGCTAATTCTACAGTGAGTTGAATTCACTGCTCCTAAGTCGAGTCACTCGTATCTCAAAGCACCACTGCAGTAGTATTGGTAGCAGTGGTAGTGACGGTTGCATTGGTTACGGTGGCGGCTGCCGTCATTGTTGTCGTAATAGTCGTAATAGTTGTTGGGAGTAATAATGGTTGTGTGTCGCTCACACTGAAATCTCTCCAGCGTCCTTCAGTTCTCGGTCCAGTCTGGAAGGAGAGAAGATAAATGTAAAATGCTGTCAATAGGTTGGGGGACTTGTGAGGGTGGTTTGTATGCGTGCGTGCGTGCGTGTGTGTGCGCATGTACATGTATTGTGGGGTGTGAAGGTCTCACCTAATGATGCACTCTGGGATGTGAACACTCTCCATGGGGATGAGCTCCTGCAGCTCGTCCAAGCTGCTCACGTACTTGATCTTGCTGCTGAACTTGGTGCTGGAATAGAGCGTTATTATCACAAGCATCAACACTAGCAGTGGACAAAAAAACATATCAAAGACACCCTTTGAATTTCAATGCCTCCAACAAACTAAACGGCTAGATCAAAGGCTCCTCGAAGACCAATACCTCGAACAAGCAAAATGACAACATCATAGGCAACTGTTAACAAATACGCAAAATATAAAACACTAAAAAGTGCAATGCCTCAATTGTTAAAAAAAAAAAAAAAAGAAGAAGGAAACTACCAAAGACATAGCAACAAAACTGCAACATCAAATACATCTCAAAAGTCTTATGATTTGGACAATCTGGCAACATCAGACACACTTCTTAACGTTCAGTATTTTTATCAAACAAAACATCAAAGACAGCAGAACAATACATTCTACCGCATCAAACAAAAAACAGTCAAACATCTAAAATAAAATAAAGAAAACAAAACAAAAATTAAAAAAAAACAGCACCTGATACACATCTAAATCTAGGCAGCTCAAATCAACAAAACAGCAACATCAAAGGTTGAACTACAAACTCTTAAAGGCGCTGCCTCCAACAAACAGACAAAATGATAGAAACCACTTCAACAAAACGAAAGCACCAATGGAAAAACAACATAAAAGGACCACTCTGAATTTCAATGGCTCAAACAAAATGGCAACATCAAAACAAACATGAAACATGGATGCGTACCTGATGAATGGCTTGGTGATGGCCAAGATGGTCCGGATGAACCAAGATGGATGCAAGATGATGAACGACTTCAAGTTCTTCCTGAGTCTAAATGATGACAAAGCACACGTTGTGATGGCGTGTTAGCGTTTTATTTGCGCCTGACCCTCAAAGGTGCGCAAAGACTCGCCTTCTGTCAATCATCTGGTAGCACTTCTTGAGCCAACCCAGGCCCGGCATTCTTCTGTGGGGCGTGGCCCCGTTCAGGTACACAATCATGTAGTCTTCTGCCACCATCAGCTCCAAAGTGCTGATCACGTAGCTGAACACACACACACACGCACAGACAATGCTAAAATGCTAACATAACAACAAAACTACAACATCCAAAACAACTCTTTAAAAGTTCAATTCCTAAACCAAACCCTACGGCATTAACCAAATAAAGCAACATCAAAGACTGTGGAACCTCTAAAGTCTAATGCTTCGAACAAACAAAATCGACTACAACAAAGACACCTCTAAAGTCCAAAGTTAAAAAACGAACGAAATAACGTCAAGGGCACTTTGACTGTTCAATGACTTGAACAAAAAAACAAACAGTGAAACCTTCAAAATCAATTGCTTCAAACAAACAAAATGACTACATCAAAGACACAGTTTCTGGCCTCGAAGCAACATCAAAGACTCCACTAACATCAGATTCCTCACACTAAACAACATCAAAGCCAGTGGAAAGTCCAATGCCTCTGAACAAAATTAATAACAACAGAAACACTTTTAGACTGCAATGCCTAAAACAAACCAATCGAGAACATCGGAGACACCTGTCAAGTTCAATGCCCCGAATCAAAGAAAACGACAACATCAAAAACACGTACAATTCAATGCCTAGAAACAACAAAACGACAATGTCAAAGTGCGTGCAAAAACGTGTAAAGTTACACACCAACTCCTAAACTGTGCTCGTGGACATTTGCGACCTAGCAGCTCTATTTATTTA
This sequence comes from Phycodurus eques, assembly GCF_024500275.1. Taxonomy (NCBI): domain Eukaryota; kingdom Metazoa; phylum Chordata; class Actinopteri; order Syngnathiformes; family Syngnathidae; genus Phycodurus; species Phycodurus eques. Next base: position 17,274,108 of record NC_084539.1, on the reverse strand, counting down.
TTTGTATGTTTTTATTTTCTGACTTCCTCCCGGCATGCTAACTGTCGTCCGCTGTTAAGTGACGCCGCATGGAGAGAGAGAGAGAAAAAAAAGGTGTGAGCACGGCACGCACATTTCTCTGCTGTTTGTTAGCTTCGAGGGAAAAACTAAACAGTGGCCGCTTTAGATGTATTTGATTTTACATGACAAGACTGATAGGCTCCAGCACGCCCGCGACCTTAGTGAGGATAAGCGGAACGGAAGATGAATGAATGAATGACAAGACTGTCTGCTGAAGATTGATGGGCTCCAACTGACCTTTTTTTAAAAAAAAAAAAATAAAATAATTTTAAACTACGGTAATGCGCATACACGCACACTAATTGTTATAATATTATGCTGCCATTGCTAACTATTATCTTGTGCTGTGGTTGTGCTGAGTTTAGACTTTGGGACCTCCAGGAGCAGCTGGTCAGCTAACCTGAGGCGCCAGGCACGAGCAGTTCAGCAAGATAAGACGAGTTGAGACCAATTAGAGCCTTTTACTGACAAAAAGCAGAATCTTAAAATGAACTCTCAAGTGCACAGGGAGCCAGTGGAGGGAACCCAGAACAGGGGTTATGTGCTCCCTCTTACGTGTTCCAGTTAAGTGGCCAGCATCAGCATTCTAGACTGAATTGAGACGTTACAGGGAAGTGGTAGTAAGAGTAGTAGTGGTGGTAGTATAGTATTGGGAGCAATTGTGAAGTGTTCTTTCTATACAAAACACTACCCTGCAATGGAAATCAGTAGTGCACTTACAGGAAGAGGTTCTCCATGATGTCGTGGTAGTCGTCTCTGTCACTGTCTGGCAGGAAACAAGCAGCAAACACGATGATGGCGTTCACACCGTTGCCGTAGTACCCTAAATTGATTTTTTATTTTTTTATTTTTTAAACACGAGAAACAAGAGTCAACGTCTTACATTTGTGGAAAAACTCAGGTCATTTGTCTCTGGCAACATACATAGCGAAACCACTTTTTTATTGTTTTTATTTTTTTTAGAGTGCAGAGATCTATTGGCATTTTGGACTAATCTTACGTTGCATTTCCATCTTAAGTTTGTAGAAAATGTCTGATTATTTGTTCCTGATATCTACTTCTGACTGGGGAAAAAAATGGCGCACGCACGATAAATGAGCTACAGATTTTGTTCTTCAGCAAGTTTTAAAAAAACAACAACAACACTAAAATAAAGAATTTTATGTCAACTAGTTCCACATGTTTTTGTATTAGTTCGTGACAAAATAATTTGACAGGATGTTGGTGTCTTACTGAGCTGTTTCCGTCGTAAACTAGCTGAAAAATGTATTTCAAGCGGGAAACATAACAGCACACCCACAATGAATAAGCTACGCATTTTGTCCTTTACAGTTTTTCAATCCATTGAGAAATAACGACGCTACTGCGCGCCGATAAAGTTTAGCATTATTATTTGGGACGGTGTACCTCCATGGGAGATGACTCGCATGTAGGGCTCGATGATCTTCATGTTGATGCGATGCTCCTGCTCGCCGATGACCACCGCTCGCCACAGCCTGACGTCCTGACGCTCGTCCTCGGCGCCGTACGTCGGGGCGGCTTCGTACGACTCGCTTGTCCGACATCGGTTCTCAGCTTTGGGATCTGAAAACAAGTGGTGGGGAGTAAATTTGAAACTGCTGGAAAGGAGAGTGTGGGGTGGTGGTATGCATGGTGAGCAGGGAGCAAAGACGGTAGCATTCTGACAGTTATCAAACTGTGTATTGTGTAGAATTAACAGTAAAATAAATGTTTACTTTTTTAGTTTTACACTTCAGTGCCTTTCAGGGTCTGTCATTGTTTTACTATGTCAATGAGTTGAATCGGTACTTTTACCAAGGTCTTTTCACACTAGTATCTGCACTTCTACTTAAGTACGCAGTGTGAGTACTTTTGCACTTCTGCTGAAATCAAACAGTTCATCAAAACACATGAAATTGTCGCAATTGTCCAAATTTTTGCCCGACCTACCGTCCCAGTCCAACTCGTGGTCCGTGTAGTCCAGGTAATCCCCTTCGTCCGGAGTATCTAGGTCATCGACATTGATGTCAAGGTCGTCGGGTGTCTCGCCCAAGTCGTCTTCGCTCTGCTCCAGGGAGAGACTGAGGCGGGGGGCCGACAATTTCTTTCGGTGGGTGCCGCCTCCTTGGAGGGGCAGGGAGGTGGGTGGCACTGAAACAACATTAATAGTATTGCATGCTGGTTTAGCATTAGGGGCAGATCTGCCAGTGCCCCACCAGATGGTGTTCGTGTGTGTGTGTCTTTTCTAAACTGTGTGCTTGCCATATCGCCATGTCCTTCATCTGCTGTGTGGACCAGCAGAGTGCCAAAGAAACAGCAGAAGGTGGGACAGCCTGTTTTTGATGTAATTAAATGGAATGTTTTTTCATTTTTTAAAAACAGTTATTTTCCTCGATAGTAATAATATTATGATTATAATATTAAGTGTATTTAAGTATTATAAAAAGCACTGTGCAAATTTGATTTATGACTGTTATTAATAACATTTGAATACTAATTAATATATTAGAAATGTACTTTTAATTATGGATTAAAATACACAATCCTATTGATACTGAGGCACAACATTTTAATAAAAAATACATTTCATTTTTGCATTTAAAAAATATATTTAAAAAAATATATAGATTAAATTGAAAGTTGGCCACAAATATTAGTCATATCTTAATAATAACCATTACATTTGCAATTTTGCACTTACATTTTGTACAGTACATTTGCTGCATTCATAAACATTTGAATACGATTGTTTTAATACTATTGGGGGGGGAAAAAAGAAGGAAAAAAGTGAAATCCCATACATACTACACGTCATGCAGTATTTTGTCCTAATCCGTAATTTATTCTGTGTTAGCAGGAATTTAGTTCAAAAAAAAATTTATATAAAAAAAAAATGATTCCGTGTTTTATGTGAATGAATTAGCGCGGCCTCCGTACTGAAATAACAAACTCCAATTTATGCAAGTGCCTTTGAGATTAAAAGATTGATTCAAAGTTTTCCCCGTTTTATCAAAATTGGATGGTGCTTGAAGGTAAATTTAAACTAGCACATATTTAAGTTTAAATTGTTTATTTTATATTATTATATCAAAAGTAGAATGCTGGCCTAGATTCAATTGTAAATTTGCCAACAATGATCCAAACACACTGTAATAGAATTTCAACAATTTAAAACATTACCCTAAAAAATAAATTGATTACAGAATATTTTATTTGGCAAAAACGCACGGGAAGTACAAGCAAAAACATGCACATTGGTGAAGATTCTCTGTAACCTCCGCTAACAACCTATGTCAAACTTAACTGCTCCCCGACATGTGAAGATGTTCCTCTCTCAGTCAAGCTGTATCATGTCAACAGACTTCCTTGACACAATTGCTCATTTCCCATTAGCTAGGGCTTTGGCACCATCTTCCGCCATCTTGGGACACAAGATTCCCCGCAACTTCCGTTAACAACCCAGGCTAAATTTAGCCTCTCCCTGACATACGAAGATGTTAATCTCTCAGTTGAGATGTATCACATAAAGATACTTCCTTTACACCATTTTCTACTTTCCTATTAGCCAGGGATTTTTTGACTCTTGTAAAATCTAGGGCGAAACAGAAAAATAGCAACACGCATACAGGTGAATTTGTGAATGGCAAAGTGCGATAAAGGTTTGGGTTGACTGCGCTGAATGTTATTTTTTTGTTTTTAATATGTTTGGAATCCACACACTTACCAGGTCTACCGTCGCTGCCCTCAGAGTTCATTTTGCTCTGTGACACGAGGTCCATTCCCAGGAGGACCTACAAAACAAAAAATACCAAACCCTAATCACACAAACGTAACCACGAGCTCTCACAGCTCGACGACAAAAATAAATTCACATTTCAAATAGAGATCACGTTGTCGTGTGAATGTGAGGACTTTTTACGTCACAACAAGCCCCGCATCTGCTGTACGAAGGACTGCATGATCACAGGCATGAAAATAACTCAAACATAATCAATAAAACATCCAATGAAAATATCCTACTTTCTGCTATGGCCACAAGCAGTCCTTGCTCTGCTGTATGGATGGAAAAATTAGATGTGAGGAGTGAGCATCCTTCATGGAGGATGCTGAGCTGCCTTTTATCCCCATCACATCCCCATTTTTATTCCCTCATTTTCCCATACTCACCGCTACCGGGAAGAAGAAGCAGCTCCTGTCGGCTACTTCCTGTTGCCAGCCTACTCCCCCTCCTCTTCCTCCTCTTTCTCGGGAGAAGCTGGGCTCGCAGGCGGCCAGCCGCTTCCGCCATTTTCTGCTCACGTGACCGGGGCTGTGCCCAAATAAAGACAACCACCTGCTCCTATAGCAGCTCCCCCCGCCCCCCGAGGCAGTGCGAGCGAGTGGAGAGGTAGGATGTGGGATAATGTGTTATTGCTGCTATGTTAGTGGCTGACAGGAGGTTCGGTAGTTGTTTTTTTACCCTTAGCTCAAGCACAGAGGTGAAATTGAAATCGCTTGATTTTTATTTATTTTTTTAGACATTATAAGTCATCTTCAACATACAAAAAAAAAATGCCTTCAATACAGGTAAGGATAATAAAAAAAAATCTAATCTGGCACACATATTGATCATGAACCTACGCAGTGAAACGCTTGGTTAGTCGGCCCTTTTGGTTAATAAGCCGTCATAAAAATACAGTGGCGCCTTGAGAGACAAGTTGAATTCGTGACCACGCTTGTAGCTCAAAACTGAAAATGAGTGGAAACTTGCCTTTAATCCGTTGTGTCCTCCCCTAAGTAACCATTGCTTAAATGGTTGTAGACCTGCGACTATTGATGCTAACCGTTAGCAATCGACTAGTTGACTAGTCTAGTCTGTGCAAGCCCTCCGACCTTGAGCCCATTGTGATTGAAAGGTGCAGTAGGGCAATTTTCTTGTCACATCACTCTCGCAATTTAACTTGTTGTAAATTGAGCATCTGTTAATTATCATAAACAAAGACATTGTATTTCCTCCTCGCAGAAGCGCAAGTAGGGTTTGGTCGCATTTCACCACAGACGACTTTTGCCAAAACAGTTTTTAAAGTCTTTGCTTAAAAAAAATGAACAAAGGGAAAGAAACCATAATGTACCTTGCTGCTTTTATGGGATGGTTAAAGCTGCAACAACATATTAAAGTCAATTCATTCCAAAAGCTGACTATAGCTGAGTGAATTCCAAGATTTCTCTGAAGATGGTGTCCTTGACACTGTTGAAGACCACTTTGGCGTTGCTGGTGTCGGTGGCGCAGGTGTAGTGCATGAACAAAGGCCTCCTGTGGCCCTTGTGCGGAATCTTGTAAAGCTCCAGGAAAAACACTTGGGCGCGTTTGGCGTCCTTCCGAGGCCCTGGTGGCAGAGGTGGGGGACTCGGGTCACAAAAGACTCAACTTGAACAACTTTACATTTGAAAATGTTCATTTTCAAGATTGGGGCCACTTATCCCTATGTTATTCAGCCCTGGGGAGTTGATTTCATACTGCTGTACTGTTTGGTGAACTTTTCTTTCCCCCCCCACTTTTTTAAACTCAAACGGGTTACATAATAGCTTGCCGTGTGCGGTACATTCAACTCGGTCTAATGTCACTCAAAAATATATAATAAAATAATAATAAAACGATTAATCGCCCAGTCTTAATTAAAACTTCAGACTTGAGACTGACTTGTGACCTCTGCCTGGTGGCTTGCCAGAAAAAAAAGCCATCACGTCACAGAGAAGAAAGGCGAAAGAGCGGAAGTACATACCCTTGTACTGCGGGAAGTAGGTGGCCACATCTGAATGCTGGACTTTCTCCTCCAGAAGGTCCTTCTTGTTCAGGAAGAGGATGAAGGAGGTCTCGCTAAACCACGGGTACTTGACGATGGTCTCGAACAAAGCCAAGCTCTCTTCCATCCGATTCTGACGGACCGGAAGGGGGGACATTGAATAATAACAACAACAAAAGACAATAACAAATACAAAACCAAAAGGAGACCAAGACAAAAAAAGAAAGACAAAAGGTCAGAATAAAGAAAAAAAAGCCAAAGAAAAAATACTCAAAAATACTTACTTCCCCCTTGGAATTACAGGTGCTAATGCGGGCATTTAGTGATATGAAATATTATTATTGTTATTATTCTTAATATTTATTATATTTAAAAAATAAATAATTGATGCACACATTTAATAAAATATTATGACAAAAGCAGAAAAAAAACAAGACAAAAAAACTGACAAAAAAAGAGAATACCACACCGAAAACAGAACAAAAACAAAAGGAGGAGTTTTGAGGCTTACATGTGCGGGGTTCTCAAGCATGACGCTGTCGTACTCATTGAGAGCGGCCAGGAAGACGATGGAAATGACGTTGTCCATGCAGTGGATCCACTTCCTCCTTTCAGAACGCTGACCGCCCACGTCCACCATCCTAAACACCAGTCCGCCATCACTCGTGTGTGTGTGTGTGTGTGTGTGTGTGTGTATATATATATATATATATATATATACACACACATATATATATATATATATATATATATATATATATAAATATATATATACACATATATATATACACGTGTGTATATATGGGGACGTGTGTGTATATATATATATATATATATATATATATATATATATATATACACACACACGTGTATATATACACACGTGTGTATATATACACATATATACACACACACACGTGTATATATATACACATATATACACACACGTGTATATATATATATATATATATATGTGTGGATATATATATATATATATATATATATATATATATATATATATATATATATATATATATATGTGTGGATATATATATATATATATATATATGTGTGTGTATATATATATATATATGTGTATACACACACGAGTGATGGCAGATGAATGTATGTATATATACATATACATACATACACATATACACACACAGAGAGAGAGAGAGAGAGAGAGAGAGAGAGAGAGAGAGAGAAATATTGTGGGGGGTGATTTAGAAAAGATTTATCTGTTCGGACAGAAAATATATTTACTACTTACTTACTATTTGGTAGCAAATCAATATAACACTAATATGCTATTATATAGCAACCTGGTGAAGAGAAATGATACAAATGCTAACAAGACATTAATTACATTAACATATAGAAATAAAGCAACTTGAGTAAATAAAAAAAGTATAAATAAAGCAAACTGAGTACAAAAAAAAGTGCACCTTATCAAACTAAATGACCTTTTTTCACAGGTTAGAATAATGATTTCAAAATGTGTCGGTCTGAAAAATTTAAGTATCATACTCTACCTGAAGATAACGTCCTTTATAAGGAAAGGGTACTCGATGATGCCCGTGGTGGGGACGCGGACCCTCAAGATGTCCTGCACATTCGGGATGTAACCCGGTGCAGTGATTCGATCTATGTCGTTGAAGTAACTGTAACACCGGTCGGTCAATAGGCTGTACCGTATATAAATATCATCTAAAAATGTTATTAAAAAACGTACTATTTGGCCGAATCGGACAGGTGGAATTCGCGTCTTCGCTCGTAGCAGTGCTGAACGCCGGAATCGCTCCACAAAATCTTGATGGCGCGCACTTGCCAAGCCTCCAACCTGTCCACCTTCTCGGCCTCCACTTGCCTCAGACGTTCCGCCAGGGCCTAGAATACCCGCAAGAGAGGGCTACTATTAGCTTAGCATTTGAAAAATCCTTATTGGAAATGGTACCCGACTAGAGGGCATGATGACCTCATTCATCTGCCTTAATGCAAGTTTTGTAGCTGGACCTAGGTTGCTATCTTGCTATATGTTATCATGACATTTATTGGCATGTTAGCATTTTATCAATTCTCATCAAAAAATAGTACCAAACTATAGGGGCATTATCTGCCTTGGCTATTTTTGTACCCAGGTTGACATCTTGGCAATATGTTAGCATAACAATTGTTAGCATGTCAACGTTTTATTGATTCTTATTAAAAATAATACCTGACAAGACGGCATGATGCAAAATTCTCATCTCAATGTCAAAGTGCTTTATGTACTCAGGCTATATTACTGTATTTTAGCACACCAATATATTATCATTTTATTTAGTCTATTTAGGAATATTACCTGACTAGAGGGCATGATATCAAATCCTCATCCATCTGACTCAATGCAATTTTTGTACTTTTTGTACAATTTTTTTCAGTTGTTAGCATTTTACCAATTCACACGAGTACCAAACTCATCTTTCTCAGGTTATCTTGATATATGCTAGCATAACTGTAACATGAATGAACATGAATGAACTCAGGTTGCTATCGTGCAATAGAAAAGCATACTAATTGTTAGCATGTTAGCATTTCATTCGGGCCCGGCTATACGCTGGGGCAAGACAGGGCACGGCTTCCTCCGACGCCGTGCCCCCTCAAATCAAATACGTCTCCTCCGCTTCTCGTGCTGTGTGCTGGCTGTCTGCGGTGATACTGTAGAAATGGCTAAAAAGTCATTTATTGTTGAAGGAAATATGTTCATCTTCATAATTTCATTGCCTGAAACATTTATTAATTTTGTATACATTTCTATAGTGACGTTCAATCATGAACCTCCTGCCGTTCGGCGATTGTGAAGTTACAGTCCGCCACCCGAAGTGGTGCAATTCTGAGTTTCAAAATAAGAGCAACAATCGCAACTGCTCTGTTTGCTGTTTGAATGTTGCTGATTTAATATTGTTTTATTAGAATAGAATACAATGCACTTTATTGTCACTGTACATGGATTTGCTTTGTAAAGTGTACTTATTGATCCTATGTTTATGTGTGCTTCACTTTTTTATTTTTTTTTTAAACACACAAGTACAGATGTATATGTGCCCTATTAACAGTAGTCAGTACCTATGTGTTATTTGAGTATTTTACAGGATGATGTTAAGTAGTGAAAGATGCTGCATAGCAATAGCCAAGTCAGTGGCCTAATAAATAATGAAAAATATAAAGTATGGTGTTAAATGATGCCCTGTAAAAATTTTTGCCTGCCCCATCAAGTTTGCATTCCGAGAACCGGCCTCGATTACATTCATTCTTCATAGAATTATTACCACACAACATGGCAGAATGTCAAGTCCTCATTGAGAGGCCTTCATGCTTTCGATACTCAAGCTTGCTACGTTATCATCGCAAACCCAATGAGAGCAAGTGAAAATAATGTTGCGTGCTACGAAGACAGCATACTAGAATGGAATGCC